>NC_139973.1:11240102-11456021 GCF_963993115.1 Abramis brama | reverse complement strand
CCTACTGCCCTCGAATGTCGACGTGTTATTCGTTAAACCAGTGAGAGGTGACAAAATTAATAAATGAAAGAGAGATCAAATAAAAGAACTCCAGAGCACTAGGTTTGACATGGTTTCGAGTTATTTAACTGAGCTTTTAGACAAGTGTACAATCATAAATCCATAAGCTGCTGCCCAAAGCAAGACAATGAATGAGATGGAAAGAATTACAGCAATAGACAGATGGGCACTGAGTAAGAGCACTTCCTCTTCTTCTGATCTTTGAGTGTAAGGCTGAAGCACTTTGTCTAATCACCCTGGTGATATGGACGATGACTCAGCTGAAAGTGGTAGCGACTGCACAGAGCAGAGAACAGTAGTAGCAAGGGCTGGGCTGGGCTCAACTGGGTTGTGTTAGCAAATAGCAGAGGTTATTATAGCGGCTTGCTTTTGCAACGTAACAGATTATAAAAGAGGCGCATCAGTACAATCAGAGAGCGCAGTTGTAGAGATTAGCTTTAATCACTCACACTACTAATAAAATACTGTCCATCAGACAAACGTGCATGGCGAATTCCCACGGGACACTGACAAATCGTGATTTGCTACATGCTATTGCTAGCTGATGGCAAGGGGTATTATGATTAAGGTGGAGGAGATCTTATTCTAGAAGGGAGTTTATTGAATAAAACATGCAAAAGCCCAGTGTGCAAGATGAGCCATTTTTTATGAATATTTTGGTCCATTTTCCAGATGCATAACATATCTATGTAATTAATTTAAGTAAGAAAGTAAATAAATAATAAAAGTTGCGCACGGTGAATTGTTGTGCAGGTTTTAAAAGACATTTTATATATTAGGCCCTGTAAAGAGTCAAAATGTTTTACGGATTTGTTTGTTTGAATTAGTAACATTTGAAATGGTCCTGTGGTGTGACAATTTAAAAAAAAAATGATTATTCCATATAATATAGGTTAATATAAGGTCATAAAAGATCCATGCATAATAATAATAATAAGAAGAAAAAATTATTTTAGATGGAGTACAGCTTGTTCCACCATCGGACAACTACGGTATATCTGGTAAAAGTTCTTCTGAAAAGGCCTCATAGCTATCAGACAAAAATGAATGAGGTCTTAAAGCGCTAATTAAATTTTGATATAGTTACACACATGAAATGGTCAACTTAACAATGACAAAAAATAGGTCAATAGTTTTTCAAAATAACAAAAAGAAAATAGCTTTACAATGACAACAAAGAACACTTCTTATATCCATTTGCACTTTAGTGTTCTTATCTAAAGTTTGAATGAACATAATAATGATGATCTCCTCTTCAAGAAATTCACTGTACCTATCATTGCCTAGCCAGACATATCATTTAACACTTAACATGAGACATGACATCATGCGGACTGTGTGTTTAAGTGGGTTTCTGTGGAAATAACCCCGCTCTCACCTGGTTCATGATTGAGGCCTTCCGCCCAAGCCTGTTGTCTCTGAAACGGAAGCGGCTCCTCTTGCTGCCGTCATCAGATTCGGACTTGACCACCTTCTCGCTGTCACCCTTCTCCTCCTGTTCTTTCTTCCACTTTTTCTTTCTGTTCCTTCGCTCCTTGGCGCTCTTAGAGCTCAGCTTGGACACCTCAGAGGAACTGCGGGAGAGATGCCCTCCCCCATCGTCCTCTACTGCATCTTCAGATACTGTACCGGCCGAGGTTGCCATGGCATTGGCCTAGTGATGAGGGGCAAATGGACAAGAATGAGAACAAATAGTGAGAAATGAAAAAGAACAAAAAAGCACAGGGTTATATGTTAAATGCATGTATTTGTGCTCTACCTGTGCATCCTCCTGTTGTTTCTTCAGCTGTTCCAGCATAGCTTTGAACTCAGCCTCCTTCTGTTCTGCCTCCTCCATTGTGGCCTGGTTCTGTTCTTCATAAGCCATGGCCACCACAGCCAGGATCAGATTCACCAGGTAGAACGAGCCCACGAAGATCACAAGTACGAAAAAGATCATGTACGTCTTCCCGCGGCTCGCAGAGTCTAAGAGAAAGAAGGGCATAGCTCCCATAACGGTATTTGAATATGTGTTTGAGTATTGTATCATCATACCATACTACTTTCTGCAGGATGCAGTATGTTCACTGTGTGCTTTATCAGAGGCGTGTACAGATGGTGGCCTGATCCACCCCTAAAATCTGATTGGCCACCCAAAACTTCTATACTAAGATTGGCTATCTACCTCAGTGGGCAGACCTTGAATAAAACTTGACAATAACTACCTTGGTTTAAATAGGAGTGGGAAGATTGTGTTAAGATTTGACAGTTATTCTATTAACTTGACTTTGGCTGTTTCTAAATAAATAAATAAAACATTTTGTTAGCATCTAACTAGCTAGTGAGAAAAAAAAATGTTTACACAAAATGTGATTTTGGACACTATTTTCAATATTAAACATGCAACTTAGTAAAAGTGAATGCACACCAGTTGGTACAGATTCTCCCAGAAGTCTTGTGTCATGAGTCGGAAGAGAGCAAGAAAAGCCCAACCAAAGGAGTCAAAGCTAGTGTAGCCGTAGTTTGGGTTGCGTCCAGCCTTCATGCAAGAATAGCCCTCCGGACACCGCCTACACAAACACACACGCACACAGACACACACACACACATACTATACCACAAATATTTCTGTGCTTTTGTCTTTAACGGATCATACCATGAAGTGAATCAAGTGTGCTATTATTTGGAAATAAATATTTTACAATTTAGATTTAAATAACATTAAACAATTTTTGCTAATTTAGTAGTGTGTATGTTATGTGTATGCTTTTCACCCTGAATCTGAGCTGTTTCCACATAGCAGCGCATCCGGCATGTCTGGCAGGAAGTAGAAATTTGCTGAAACAAGAAGAGATACTTGTAAAACGTGAAAACCATGCCTGAAATCACCAGAAATCCATCTACTATTTTTTTAGTAGGCAATTTATAGTTCTTTTTATTTCTTATGAAAATGGTGTAAAAACTTGTAGAAACTGTATCGTAGAGACAATCAAACTTATTGAAAAAATATAAAAAAGCTGAGAGCAGCACTGATTGACGCTACTGAATGAGCAACTACCCTAAGTAGTCAGAGCTTTATCTACTTACTGTCATTCATGATGTATTCATCAAAGTCAAAGCCTTTGCTCCCATTGGCCAGGTAGGATTCAGTTGAATTGACTGGCCAGATGACACACTTTTGCCGAAGATTACCCATAAACAGCTGTAGACCGATGAGGGCAAATACACTCAGACAGAACACCGTCAGAATCATCACATCTGACAGCTTCTTCACTGACTGGATCAGAGCACCCACAATGGTTTTCAGCCCTGTGAGAAGATGAGGAGACAAACGCAACAAGGAATATACAGTCTGCTGCAAACACTTTTTTTGTGATAATGCTCATATCTGTGCAAGAACACACACTTGTACACACACTCTTAACAATTAAAAAAAATCTTATAAGAGCACACACACACCACACACAGAATATTTACAGGTATAATACATATTCTACACTTGTAAACTGTTACTGGAACAAATAAAAATATACATAAATGCACAAATTCTTTCATACAATTTGTGATCTAAATTTCTACTATATGTCTCACAATATAAATTTACATTTTATGCTGTTTTCACTGATAAAATATTTAATAGAATCATTCACCTATTTAACATACACTTCTTTTCAAAAGTTTGGGGTCTGTAAGAGTTTTTGAAAGAGGTCTCTAATATCACCAAGGCTGCATCCAGGGCCGTCGCTAGTGGGGTGAAAGGCATGCAATTTGGTTAAATATTTTTTCCAAATATCTGCTTCTCTTACCTCCCTAAAAATGGTTTAGTCCGATCTAAAGTCAGTGACAAACATCAGATGGATTATCACCCAATAAAATTGTAAGTCCCACCCCAGCTCGTGAATAGAACCAATCAGAGTTGAGGCGGCAGTGCCTGAAGTTAACGATGAACTTGGTGGAAGAGCAGGAGACTAACTGACTGAAAAATGTCGGGGAAAAGAAAACATAAATCAGGGTGCCAGAAACGCCATGAAAAGAAGGAGAGGGAGGCCAGGAGAGTTGTATCCCGGTCGATCAAGACGTTCTTAAAGACAGGTTGTATTGTTATTTCGCTTGGAATAAGAAAACTACCGTCTACAGCCTGCCGGGTACTGTCACTTTCATTATCGGTGCGCACCACAATCGACCGAATGATTAGGTGGTCAAAATTCCTGTCTTTTTACATTATTGTAAATAGAGTTAAAAAATTGACACGAGTCACGACGCATTGCATTATGCACCTGACCTGCCGGCTGATGGTGTATTTATTACATCAAGAAAACACGAATACAACACACTGCACTTGGATGAATACATTTATTAGCTTTATTTAATAATATTACCACTTCCATATTATCCTTATAAAAAAATAAGACAATAAATTATTTTATTTTTTAAATTTGACTGCATTCTTGTCCATTTCTAAATGTTTACTTTTTGATTTATGAATTATATCAGACTGATAGGAAAAAAACATTTTGCTGTTACTTTTTTAAAATTGGTTTTATTATTATTTAACAATTTCTTGCTTTTTTGTTCGTTTTTATTAGTTGTCATTTTTATATAATCCTTTAACTTTTAAAATAAAGGTTTTACAACAACATCACCATCTTCTGTTATATGTGGGCCTTCAAGCTCATCTATTGTACAGTATATGATATTGGTGGAGGGTGGTGGGGGCCCACATCAATATTTTTTCAGGAATCCTCTAGCTACGGCCCTGGCTGCATCTATTTAATAAAAATTAAAGCAGTAATTTGGTGACATGATCCTTCAAAAATCATTCTAATATGCTGATTTTCCACTCAAGAAATATTTCTTATTGTTATCCCCAATGTCGAAAACAGCTGTGCTTATTCATATTTTTGTGGAAACCGTAATTCACATTTTTCAGGATTCTTTGATGAATAGTAAATTCAAAAGAACAGCATTTATTTGAAAAAGAAAATGTCTGCATAAGTCTTTGTCACTTTTGATAATTTAATGCATCCTTGCTGAATAGTCTGTCCTTTCTCATTTCATTTTCTTTAAAAAAAATTAAATAAATACACCTTACTGTCCCCAAATTTTTGAACGGCAGTGGTGTTAAATTAACATATATGAATAAGAAAAACAATTCTTCAGATCAAATATCCAAGCAATAACACTATAACCTACTTGGTTTCCTTAACTTTCTTTCACACATACACACACATATCGTAAGAAATAATAGTGTGGTTTGTTCATATAAAACCATGATTTACATTGAACAGGCAGTTTAAAGAGTCTCTTGTCTCCTCAGGGCAGATGCACACAAACTGTGTCTATCTCCAAATACAGAAATACGTACATTTTGCTATCATTTAACCATTTGAATTCATGTATACCACACTGATTTATAATTTGAATTACTATTATACTATAAATCATACCAGTTCATTATGTCAACTGAAAAAAATTATTTCCTCATTTTTGGTCTGCCAAAAGAAGTCTGATAAGTTGTGGCTAGGATAAGTATTAGTATCCTCAATAAGTCACATGACTTACATGATGTATCATTCATGTTTCAAAAACCATGTGATAAGATTTGTGTGCTAAACTTTTGAGCACAAAAAGAAAGTTGATACCATTTATTTGCTTTTTAATGCCATAAATTGCCTTCTGTGTAAGTAGTAGCCAATATAATGAACAGGATTCTGTGGAGACTATGGTAAAAAGATTTCCAAAAAGTGCACATTTCATAAGCACTTTACTAAGGACAGTTTGTGTGGAGACCTTGAAGAGACACGAGGAGCACTCTTTAAACACACATACAATATTCAACACATATCAGCAAAATGGACACTGCTTGAAAAGAGCGGCGCCATACAAACAGTATGCAGAGAGCCAACACAGAGAGAGGAAGAGGAGAGGACAGGCAAGGGGAGGAAGGGCATGCAGGTCATTTAAACGCCAAGGCTGAAGGCAGCAACATCATCATCTTTGCTTTATCACCATGGTGTCAATGTCTGTTTAACCAATCATTCTTTTCCAGAGAATGTGTAACCCCGTCTTCATTTCTCAGCTAATCTCTTAGCTAAGAGAAACCAGGTTAATAAAGAAGTCATTCTCAATTCTAAATACTCACATGTGGGGTCTACAACAATGTGAGTGTGTTTAACATAGCTGAGTGTGATTGTGTGAGGAAAGCTAGTGAGTTAACTTAGCTAGTCCTGATCTTTCGCCTTCCTGCAACAATATGTGCATACAAACAATTCTTCTTACATCTTCTGATGTCTCTGTTTTACTTTCCACTCCGAGTTCTTCGAAATAAGAATAGGGAGGGAGTTACAAAACAGTAATTTTACCAAAAAAATTAGGTAAAAAATATAGAAATCTACATGTGTGTAAAGGATGCAGAAATTTGAGTAAAGCCACTTGTTAAAAAATACAAAAAACAGAATAAAAGAAAGACAAACTAAAAAAGCAGGTGTTTTCGAAAGCATCATGCAGCAGAAATGTGTCAAACTAGGCTTGGCAGTCTCAGTGAGCACGCTACCCATAAACCATTGCTCCATGACACATCACATCAGCTTCTTTTGAACAAACTCTGATGAGATGTTCATCAAAAGACAGACTAGGATGAAATGCACATATAAATGTTGCTATGCTTTTACGATGTCCTAAGGTTGAGTTTTACGTTGTCCGCTTAGGGTCCTGTAACTAAAACTCAACACAACAAAGAAAAGACATCTGGCCTATGCTGTTTTAAACTCTGAGGCTGGACATTTTAAATATAGAACATAGGGCAGCAATCTTTTCCTTTTTACACAGTTAATTATTATTTTTTAACATGGGTTGGTTGAGTAATAAGAACTGCATTCTGTGTCTACATATACTAAACTAGAGTACTACTGCATAATAGGAAATGTGATCTCCCAACTGGAAAATCCAGTTAAAAGCTTAAAGTGGTTTGAAACATGATACCTGGTTTCCAAATTGGCCATGAATTGGTCCTAGAGTTTTAAACTGATTTGGTCGGCCATCTTGGACCAACAACAAACCAGCCTGACCACCTTTAACCAATAGGGCCTTTGAAGAAAGCTGGTATACCAAGTCAGTCAGGTCCCCACCATCTGTTAGTCCACCTAAACCAGTTACCATGTTCCAAAACACAGCTATGACCTTAAAGTGGATTTTCCAGCAGGGCGAGATGCATATTTCAGGTATTCCCACTACTTTTCGTCATAACAGCTAACATTTATAACACGTCGCCGTTGACATAAATGCAGTTTTTGATCAATAAAGACCTTTTATTCCCAGATTACTGGAGGGGCATGTGATTTTTCTGCCATCACTGATTTGACTGCAGACTGCAAAGCCTATCAAAAATGTATCACTACCATTTTTGATCGTTTGGATATTAAAACATAAATTGAACATAAATCAAAGAATTCTTCCTGCAGCATCCTCTCGAAAAAGTACAGCAAGTCAAGTAAAAAAAAAAAAAACTAAGAAAAATAATAACAGTAGTAGTAATACTGGTAATAATAATAGTTTGCATCGGCGTGGGAAGCAGCTCAGCCTTCGTGTTTAAACGCGTTCTCACCTGGTATGACAGAAATAGTTTTGAGAGCTCGTAGAACCCTGAAGGTTCTCAGGGCTGACACATTCCCGAGGTCCACAAACTCTGTTACATATCTGCAACAAGGGAGGATCACACACAGAACAAACACCATGACACAACACACACACACAACACCACAACACGTACGACACACCACTACCACCAGCACCACCACTGAACTGGGAGGAAGACATCACGCAAAGCCTGTCTAACGGGAGAAGAGAGAGAAACGAGCGGAGGAGGAAGAAAGAGACAGGAGTGTGAAAAGAGAGACAGCGAGCGGCGCCCTCTGTTGGCCCTGATTGATGCTGGACTTACCTGGGATCACAGCAACAGTTTTCAAAGCCCTCAGCACCCTGAATGTGCGCAGAGCTGACACATTGCCTAGGTTTACAAACTCTGTAACATACCTGCAGAATGGATCGCAACAAAGTTACCAGAGAGAGGAGAGAGTGAGAGGATGGAGAGGAGAAGAGATACAGGATGAAAAAGCAGTGAAGGAAGATGATGATTCACAAGATAAATTAAGTATAGTAAAAATATATCACATAAAAACAATGTTCCAGGTTCCATGCTTCATCTCAGAATTACTGTAATTACAAGTTTTAGACTAGAAAAAAACATGAACTGAATTGCAGGTCCAAAACTCTGAAAGATCTCTCACTTGACTTGTCATGAAAAAACAAATTGAATAAATAAGATTTTTAACATTTTTGAAAGAAGCCTGTTATGCTTACCTAGACTGCATTTATTTGATAAGAAATATTGTAAAAACTGTAATATTGTGAAATATTGTTACAATTTAAAATAACTGCTTTCTATTTTAATTTACTTTAAGATGTAATGTATTCCTGTGACGAAAGCTGAATTTTCAGCATCATTACTCCAGTCTTCAGTGTCACATGATCCTTCAGAAATCATTCTAATATGCTGATTTGGTGCTCAAGAAACATTTCTTATTATCATCAATGTTGAAAACAGTTTTTGCTGCTTAATGTTTTTCGTTGAAACCAAGATATAGTACCATTCAATAGTCTGGGGTAAGAAATGTGACAGTAAAGACATTTATAATGTTACAAAAGATTATTTTTTATTTTTTTATTTTTTTTGAAAGCTGTTCATTGAACTGTCAAAATTGAATTTTGATTCCACAAAAATATTAAGCAGCAAAAACTGTTTTCAACATTGATTATAATAAGAAC
The DNA here is from genome assembly GCF_963993115.1 of Abramis brama. NCBI lineage: Eukaryota > Metazoa > Chordata > Actinopteri > Cypriniformes > Leuciscidae > Abramis > Abramis brama. Next base: position 11,447,159 of record NC_139973.1, on the reverse strand, counting down.
AATTATTAATAATTTAGCACTAATAATTTAAAACATATTGAAATAGAAAATGGTTATTTTATATTATTTCACAATATTATTGTTTTTACTGTATATTAATCAAATAAATGCAACCTTGGTCTGCATAAGAGACTTCTTTTAAAAATCAGAAAAAAAATCAATTATTCCATATAGAGGTGGATTAATGTAACGATTAAACTATTTGCAACGCCACACATGGATCCATGGCATTATGAGCATTGCCTTAGAAACCAATTATTTCTGAAGACAATGACTTGAATGGCTCCAATTACAATCTTAGAGTTGCTATCTTGTAATTACAGTAATTTCGACACAATGTGATCCCAGCGTAAGAATTTAAATCTTGTGGCATTTATTCCAGTGTAATGCCTTGCCCATAGACTTGTAATAGCATTAAGGTATTTTTCCTGTTTTTACAAATTGAAGTTGAAATTATTTTCTGTGGTAACTGACAGCATTTCGCAGATACTGTCCATAGAGCTTTCCTTCTATTGAACCCGGAACATTTCTTTACTGTCAAAGTAAAAACATGAACAATATTCAGATTCTCACAACATGTCATAGAATTCATGATACATTTTATACCTGGAAAACAAAAACACGTTTAAATCTTGTATAAAAATAGTTATTTCACCATATTCTCAATTTCAGAATTTAACTTTTTAGGAGCAAGAGTTGTCTTTATAAGATGAAAATGGCTGCCCTCCAGAGAAATGGATGAATGCAGATAGGGACAGAAAAGGAGCGATGAACAGACGAATCAAAGTTCAGAAAGAAAGAGAGTGTTATGACACACAGTATATATGTACACACATACACAGAAGTATGAGCACAGACATTGTCATCTTTGAGCACTAAACTCCCATCTACCACCTATGAGAGGCAGGACACGAGAGCCTCTGTCTCTCTCACGTAAGACCACAGACACACACACACTCTTTTGTGCAAGCATGACATCAAGGCTCAAAAGTCATCTCATGACCTAAATAAAGGTCATGGTATCGATTAATCATTCAATTTCAAACTGTTCTCACACCTCTACTGTGCAAAACTATCATTGTCAGACTGTCAGAATGTTCATGCTACTTAATACTCAAATACTTTGCATGTTATTGAAATCTTTTAGATGTTTAAGTTGGTCTAAAACTGCCCTACACTCAGTGGAGAAGCTTGCCTTTTTGGGACATGGATGCAAGTGAGAAAGTTCCAGAAAAAGTGCAGAGCCCATTTCAAATCGCTGCAAATAGTATAAGGATGGAATACTAAAGCTGTTATTTTATTTTTTGTCGGTTTATTTATTTTATGATTTATTTTCTAATAATTTTACTAAATAATATCACCATATTCCTTGAATGCAGGATCCGCTATAGTCTAAAAGTCAATGCTGCACACAAGAGTGTTATGCCCCTGTAATCACTGCATGCAAAAACAGATTTTAAGTGCAACATTATCGAAATGTTTCATTAATATTTGAATTACAAAAGGATTATACTTACGCCATAGAGATGACCATGAAATCCAGCCAGTTCCAGGGGTCTCTGAGGAAGGTGAAGCCATCTATACAGAAACCTCGAGCCACAATTTTTGTGAGTGACTCAAAAGTGTAGATTCCTGTGAAGGTGTACCTGACAGAGTGCAATAAAATGAATGCATATAAATAAATCGCATGCTTAGATTTTATTTTATTTTTTAATTGATACCTTTTCGTTATTAAATAAAATATAATATATAGTTAATATAATATATAGTAATATAATAGTATAATTAAGAAGATGTCCTATAATGCTGTTTTTATAGGCAGCTTATTAGGTTTTGGAACCAAGCTTACTATTGGTTAAGAACTCCCACAAAACTCCATCACCCCCAGTTACCCCAAAAATAGACCCAGCAATTTTTAGGACTGGCCAAATTTCCAAGTGGAGCTCACACTGTCTTCAGCATTTTCTTCCTCCTAGCCAGCCATTAGCCTGTCACTCGGCTAACAATTTAAGCCCAGCTTTACAAGCACTCACACTGGAGTGGTTGCTGGTTCAGTTTAAATATATGATCTTTGAACTTCTAACCGTTTTTGCTATAACAATGTTATAATTAAATAACATGAATAACTCTGCGCATGAATCATAAATAATATTACAGTCACATTTGATGAGGAACATTTGCATAGAATAGAATAGAATAGAATAGGGATGTGCACAAGTACTCCAGTACTCGGACCTGACAGCGGCGTTTGATCATGAAATCATAAAGTCGCCGTGACTTTAAAGTCATCTTGAAATCCAAATGAACCCTATTTACTTTATTAGCGCCCATTACTAGTCTTGTGGTGAACGATTCATCAGTGTAAATTAATACACAGAAAAAAATTGTTTGTCGTGGTAATCCTTAATCAAAATTTGCATCCGCTCTGGAATGGCGTTCCTTCTCTGATGATGTCAGTTTGACGGCATGGGTTGAATATCCTTAACCATTCCCCTCCAACCGTCAGTCTGCTATGAGCAAAGGATGGAGAGGAGGCGCGCTAAAGTAAAACCCCGCCCTCTATTCAATATTCCGTTTCACTTGGAAAAATGTCACAACACTGAAATAAAGTCGGTTGCAAATTCCGGTTCATGGGGACTTTAAAAATATATATTTCAGTTTTTTCTGATTGGGGCATTTTGGGCAGTACCTGAGGTCTGCTAGGTTAGCATTAGGACACCAGGCAGTCCAGACTAGTGAAATAAAGTCTAATAAAGTACAAAAGTGTATTAAACAGTTAGCAAAGCCTTTTAGTTTACCGGTGTTCATTAACTCTTCAGCGTCAGCTCAAACAGCAATGCCCAACATTATTGACTATGACTGGGTTATTTGAGACAGTCATACTCCTTTTAGATGTTTCTTTTTCAGAAACATTGATGATTTTATTAATAATCCAGCAGTGTTATTTTTTCTCATATGATTTCAACAGTAAGCCTGTTTTTTCATTAAAATGGTTTCTCGTCTTCAAAAACACGCAGGCAAAGAAAGTAGATGAAAATACAATTAAGTACAAGATGTGCAGCGCTAATCTGCCATATACTGTATATAACATTATAAAGCGAACACTAAAGAATGTTGTGAATTATTTGTACTTTAGTTGCCCGTTTTTCATGTTGTTACGGGAAGAGCGCATCCACAATGGGAATAAGACTTTCTGGCTAGTTCACTTGCATTTGTGTCCTTTTTATGCAGATAGATGTTTCTTTTTTGAAAACACTGATGCATTATTGATATAGTAGTGTTATTTTTCTAGTCATATTTTCATAGACATATTTTCAGGTCATATTTTTATTTGTCAACATTAAGTTTCATGACAGTGTTTTAATTCAAATATTTGTATTATCGCCATGACGGACACGACCCTGTCCCGCACCCCCCACCCACCCCCTGAGTACTCGTTTTTGAGACCTATCAGTACTCGAAATGAAAAATTGACAAAAATGCCCATCCCTAGAATAGAATAGAATAGAATAGAATAGAATAGAATAGAATAGAATAGAATAGAATACTTACTCTACTTGTTTGGACCATTCTGGAGGATTGCTGAATGTCATGAAGACACAATTTGTCAAAATTGTACACATGATGATCATGCTGAAAACTGTAAGAAGTAGTTAAGGAAATTCTAAGGTGATGTCATAAATATTGATTAGATATCATAACTGTGAAGGAAAAAGGGACATCAATACAAAATCCGAATAATTTCATGATGTTATGTAGCAAACTCTGGGGTCAGAGGTCAATTGTTGGTTGAAAACATAGGCAGTTCCTCCTACGAGGAAGTATTAATGGCCTTTAAAATCACCGTCTGTATCACAGCACTATGAGCTTTCATTCGGAACTCTCATTCGCAGACCAGAAAACGTATCGGACCCATTTGAATTCTGCACAGAATGCTATATTTTAAAGCGATATGGAGGAGATTAGGAGGAGAAACGGTTAGAGATTAAGAGGAAACTGCTGCTTTACCAAGCTCTGGCCGAGCAGTGATATAAACTCAATGCTACTGGCTATTTTTAAAAAGGGGAGGAGCTGTTCGATGTCACCCCGTCTTGTTTCAGTGGAAATTACGTCAACACACTGAATAATGCTGCGTGATTCAAGTCATTTCAGTGGGCCTTTAAGTGAAATAGTTTAAGTGAAAAACCATGTACTGTGATACAGAGGGTGTAACTGATGAAACCTATAAATCCAATAAAGCACAATCATAATAACATGGACAATGTTTGGAGCACTGAAAAAAGGATATGAGTGTATCAAAATTTTAATTGCTATTTGCCTGAATAGGTTAAAAGGACTAATGATATACAACGAGGGCGTGGCACTGAACCGGAAGATAGTTTTTCCTTTGTTAAGAACTATAAAGGTCTGGGGAGAAAAAGAGGAATGGGAGAAAAAGAGAGGAAGATATGTTAGCTATATATATCTGTCTTTATGGTGAGACAGCACAGTCATTCACAAAAAAATTGACAGGTTAACATGACAAGAATTTTGACTTTGATCCAAAAATTACAGCTGCATTCAAAATAAACTTGCAAAATGTATACAATATCTTAATACACCCACATAACATTTTCTCACAGAATAAAAAAAAAAAAAAAATCACATTCATTCTAAATTACATTCAGGTCAAAGACCATTTCTAAATCAAGCCTATTAAAACCCAAATATGGATTTATTTACACGAACTGAGCTAAAACAACCGCAGTGAGCTCTGGCAAAGAAATGGACCTCTTACAGGAACTCAAACTGTAATACTAACGCTAATGCTAACCGCTAACACTGCGATCCATCAGAAGCAGAAGTGCTGACTCCAGATAGTGTGTGTGGGACAGGGAAAAGAGAGAGGGAGGGGGAGGGAAGAAAGGAAGGAGGGTGGGTCAAAAGCCCTGCAAAGCTCCTTTTATCCTACATAATGTAAGAAAAAGAGACAAGAGAACCTTCATCCAAATCCTCATCACTGAAACCACTGGAATCCAGGTCATTCCAAGTGCACACACACATATACAGACTTAATGTCAAAGAAGTAAAATTGTGTTTTTACATAATATGTTTATTAAACATATTATGGGAAAAAAAATATATATATAAAAAAAAAAAAAAAAAAATATATATATATATATATATATATATATATATATATATATATACTTAGATATATTATTAGAAAAGTCTTAATATCTTATGTAATTTTAATTATATATATTATTAAAGTCTTAATACCTTTTGCATTTTTTCTTCAAATAAATTTCTCTTGTTTTAAAGATGTTTAGATATTTTTATTGGAAAACGAGACAAAATACTAATTAAGACAATATTTCTTTAACCCTGTGATACACACATAGAATAGTCTTTTTATGTCACACAAAACACCACTAAAGTCACACATGTTGGGTTCCATGTTTTATGGGGACATTACATAGACATAATGATTTTTATACTGTACAAACTATATATTCTATCCCCTAATTCGTCCTCATAACTTAGGGTATACCTGAACACCACACACACACACACACACACACACACACACACACACACACACACACACACACACACAGTGTCGAGCGGATGAGAATCTTCCTGGAATCTAATTAGATTAAAAATAGACATCTGTCTGAAGGAGGACAAAATGAACGCCCTAACCTCAGAGTGTCCCTATCTCTCTCTATTTCTCCATCTCCTTTTATTCATTGTATTTGTCTGTGTGTCTGTCTGTGCATTTAATCATGTCAAATACTACTTAACAAAAGTATTGCTTAACAAAATCATAATTTAAAAGATATAGCGTATGTCAGAGAGAAAACGCTGTGTCGTCCTTCTGAAGACAGCTGTCATTTTGAGGCACAGGATCCCAAAGACTGTCACACTAGCAAAAGCTGCGAACCGCCCAGAAGGCTCCATGTGTTACTGAATACTGAGCACTGGTTTCCCCAGAGTCTCTCTCTCACACACACATACACACACTGCGACAGACTGTGGGCTTCCTCCGCTGGCGGGAGCTCCCACTCTCACAATGCTGCACTCTTCACTGAGGACATAGCTGCAGCTCTCAATATCCTGGCCTAAAAATACAAAAGACTTCTTTTTTTTTTTTTATCTTTTCTAAATCTTCATATTTATGAGCATCATGTTTATCACGATGTTAAAATTAGTGTGACAAACACATGATTTTTCCATCTTAATTTCACAGCAAGTGTCATCAGGCCACAACAGTTCTATCCAGATAATCCATGATCATAACACTAGTCTAGTGCCAACTGTGACTTCAACCCTTTGTCCTTGTGTCTATAAAAGACCAGAGATTTTGCAAGATCACACTTTTGCAGATGATAATGTGGATACACATGAGCGAAACTAAAACATGCTACGAAAACACGAAGCTCAAAGTTCACGTACATGTGATCACACCCTTATGTCAACACCTGCATACACACAATGCAGCCTATTGGTCTTTCCTTCTGACAGCCTAAGTGATATGCTGCAAAGCTACTGAAAATTTCATCATCTACAGAGAAGAGAGCCAGAGAGACATGAAGATGTGGACAAGAGCTGAGGGAACTGCTGCGGGGGAGGTGGATGAGGGAGGGAGAGAGAGAGAGAGAGAGAGTGAGAGAGAGAGAGAGTGAGAGGGAGAAGGGGTGGAGGGGTTCAATAGTGGAAAAAACTGGATATAGCATCACTGTTGCACTTAACTCCAAGTACATCCGATCTACTCGACGTCACTGAATGCACTTACTGTAAAGACTCAAATGACCAACACCCCCATCCAAATGCTAACTAACACTTCTCAATCTTTATTTAACACTTTCAAGATGCACCAAAATCTATCCATCTATCTATCTATCTATCTATCTATCTATCTATCTATCTATCTATCTATCTATCTATCTATCTATCTATCTATCTATCCATCCATCCATCCATCTATCCATCCATCCATCCATCCATGAATGCAGTGAAAGTTGGTATAATGGTATAACTGCTAATATTCTCAGTATTGCCAAAGACAGTTAATAAAGAAATACAAGAAATCAAGAAAAAGAAAAAAATTAAAGGAAAGAGGTAAAGATAAAAGTAATAAAATGAAATAACAAAACAAAATAAAATATGGTAATAATATAGATACAAAATATGGTCTAAACAAATATAATCATGGTAATAATAAAAAATCCATTAAAATATTTACTTATCTAAAAAAAAAAAATAATAATAATAATAAATAATAATAATAAAATGAAACACAAAATAAAATAGGGTAATAATACATACAAAATATGGTATAAACAAAATAATCACTAATCATGGTAATAATAAACAATCCATTAAACTATTTACTTATCTAAAAATAAAAAATAAAATAAAAAAAATATTAAAATTAAACAAAATAAAATAGGGTAATAATACAGATACAAAATATGGTATAAACAAAATAATCACTATTCATAATAATAATAATAACAATCCATTAAACTATTTACTTATCTAAAAAAAAATAAAAAAATAGGGTAATAATACAGATACAAAATATGGTATAAAAAATATAATCACTTATCTTACAAATAATACAAGTAACTCCTTATCTATAAAATAAATAAAAAATAGCAGAAGAATATAGATACAAAACATGCTATGAACAAGATATAATCAATCACCCAAGTCATAAATCTTCCATTAGAGTATCTCTCTATTAAAACCTGAAATATCGCTTTTTTTTTTTAACTTTCGTTTCCAAAGGTCAAAGCCTCACACACAGCTGGTGCAATAACAGCCATTAGAAAACTGCATCCCATATCTCTCAATCACATACAAACAAACACACATGAGTACAGGGCTTTCTGTAGGTTTATACGCCCATGCCATTCTGAATGGCTTTTTCACCCCACTTCTCAAGGGGCCAGTAGAACTGCAACTCTGCACTTCTTCCATGCATTCCTCTCATCTCTTTATTCACTTTAACCCTTCCCCACAATGCATGAGTGTACTACAGCTGCTGCAGTTATAACCCCCTCACACAAAAACATACCACTGCCAAGAGGGGGAGGAGGAGGGAGGGCCGAAAAGGGGATGTAATATGGATGGAACATGCTGGGAACAATGCACATTATCTCTATTAATGGGAGGTGGATATAGGTACAGTGTTCAACAGATGATGAAAAGGCAGACAAGACCAATTCTTTTTCCTTAACTAATTTTCTATCTTAAAAAAATCTCCTCAACTCCCACTATATAGCACATGGTACACTGTGCTCAGTTATGTAACACACACCTCTAGTGTGCCAACAAGGAGGTGCTGATGTGGTCGCACCGCTCAAGCCACAGAAAAAAATAACTTTTAAGCCATCTCATAGTAAATACATAAATATCAAAGTATCTTAGTCGAAGACTAAAAAAATAATAATAATAAATAACTCCACCAACATCTACAGTAAAAATAAGAAAGAAAAAAAAATCAAATAATTCCCACTCTGTCTGTTGATATGGAATAGGAAAAATGTATACATACAAATAATATTTGTATATATCAATCATTGCCTTAAATTCAAGATTCATATTGTACATTCTGACACTGGAAGATCACAATTTACCAAACAGATCACTTCAGTGTGCATTAGTTAATAACTATGCATTCTATGCCATTTTCATATTCATATACCATTCTGTTTAGTTCTACTGTATTTTGGTTTCGTTTTCAGTCAGTGCTATGTTCCCGTTTTTCCTGTGTACTGTTTTCCTAGTTAGTTTCCTTGGTTGTTAATCACTTCCACACACCTTTTTCTGTTCAGTTGATTATCTCTCTCCATGTATTTAAACCCTGAGTTTCCTCAGTTCTGCGTTTGGTCTCGTTGGTGTTATTTGTGTAGTGGTTGTACGAAATCTCCTAGTTATTCTCCTGCGTGTTTACCTTGGGTTTTTGTTTAACAAAAGACTATTGTGAACTCTCCATTGACGTGCGCTTTGTTAAAGCCACACACCCCCCCTGACACGTGTTAATCACATTTTTATTGCCAATGTGTGAACAGCTTGAAACGGAACCTAAAAAATGAGATCTTCCTTGATTTCCTATGTTGTCTATGAAAGCCTGTTTTTATGTGAAGGGTTCAGGACGTTTTTGCCGGGAAAATCAAAAGGATGTGGCGGTTACGCGTGCTCCTGAGAGCCTCTCTTTCGTTCAATGACACATGAAATGAATGCTTATACAATGTTCAGGATAATGCCGAAACAGCCATTCTTTAATTAATGTAAATGTGTCACACAAAGAAAAGAGATTAAGGGGACATGATGCCAGTGAAATGCAGAGCTGGTGCAAACATATCCACATCGCTATGATGCTTTCTTAACCGTTGTTTTTCTCACCGAGTTTATTTTGCACAGCACATATTTAAAAAGAAAAAGAACTATGCCATGATTTCACACTGAATCACATTCGGTCTCTTGTATGTTACGTATGTGCGAGCAATAAGTTGCTGGCTGCAATTCATTCTACATATAGCCTCTTTAACTACCGGTACATGCATTTTAACCCAAACTACTGAAAAGAAAATGATATTTTGAACTGTCAGCTGTCAACTTATCAAATCAATCTCAACAAAAATATTTACTAACTATATTTTTAGTTTTTTCATTATTCTTATTTGTTACTATCTTATCTTATCTGTTCATTCATCCTAATATACAAAGTGTATAACATTAGTCTCCTTGATTCATCTCAAAACCTTCCCACTACCAATCTTGTTCTACCAAATGCTGGAGAGCGAAGCGCCCTGAACACTTCTTACTTCACCATAATGAGGGAACTGTATTCCACCTGCATGGAGGATGAGTTTTAACAGGCTCAAAGTTCACTCACTTTCTGGTTCATATAGAAGGGGTCTATGTCCTCCAAGGGCACAGCCAACATTTTGGAGGGGACGTCCCCGTAAATAAAGGGCACGCTCTTCCCTGCTTCCAGGTCAGTGTTGGGCTTCGGTTTGTTGTCATCATCGTCATCACGGTGACTGCTGTCAGATCTGGGCTTAACAGGCTTCTTTTTCTTCTCCTCAGCGATGCGCTTCTCGATGTTGGCCAAAGACTCTGGGGTGAACTTCTTGAAGCTATCGGGGCCTGGAGGTGCAAGCAGCTGCGCAGCCATATTGTCATCCTGCAGCAGAGTCCTTTTTATTTAGAAGCCATTCAGGACAGCCAGCTCTAGGAAAAGGAAGGGAGAGGGAGGCACCCAGACAGATGCAGAAAGGGACGAGGAAACAACGAGGAAAGAAAAATAACAGGAATTAAAATTCAATAGAGTTCAAAAGTCGTAAAAGTTAAACAAAGCACATGGTCACACACACAAACAAAACAAATGTAAAACATTTCTATTTTTCAAGCATATTTGTGTGTGTGTGTGTGTGTGTGTGTTTGCGAATAATCCATTGATTTCAGTGGCCTGTGTTATTGGTCATCCTCTTTTGCAGCTCTCCCTCTTGCTCTTTTTCTCACTCTTATACTCACACACACAAACACACACACATTCATTACATCCATTAAGAAATAGATGACCAAGCAGAATAATACCAAATGCGCTGTAGCACTGGAGGCTCAACCTGTATGTGTGTGTGCATGAGAGAGAGAGAGAGTGAGAGACAGAGAACAAGAGAGACTGTACATTAGAGGCTAAGGTCATAACTGCATTACTGCCCTTATCAACCTTCTGTGATGACCTGGATTATATAACTAATATTCCAGTCCATGATGTCATCAAGCCCGTTCCAAACAACATCATATTAAATATTCTATCAATTCAGACATGTTTAATCTGCCCCTTATGGATTTATTATGTAATGTCGTTCAGATGGAAATCTCCACATTTAATCGGGTGTTTGTGGATCACATATCACAAACTCTCCACTTATTACTTATTTTATTACTGAGGTAAAACATTAGACACACTATGCAGACTTAACACTTTCTGGCTGTTGTGGTTTTTCATCTCAGATAATAGAAAACTGAGAATTCTGTGCAAGATTTTATCTCATTATGCAAATGTTTGCTTTAGTCCGTAATCTCATTTGCAGGATGTTTGGCTGCTCAAGAGAGTGCAGTCTTAACAAATTCAAAGACAACATTAATGTCAAGTCAAATTTGTCATGTCACATTTGTGATGTATTATGTTCTTACAGGAACTATTTCACCTGATACTGTATCTTACTTCATTTCTATTGCAAAGATGCATTTGTGTATCCGTGTGCTGGCTTTTAGTGACTTGACAATGAATCTCCAGCACAGGATCCAGTTTCTGACTGAACTTCCTAAATAATACAGAAAAAAAACAGCACTGTAAAGTTTTGTGGCACAATATGTGTCTGTCAATAAAGATTGTCATAAAAACACTTATTTTTTTATGTTTTTAATGTATTTTAAATGATAATTTCTTCTTGTAATGTCAATTTCAGCAGCTATTACTCAAGTCTTCAGTGTTACATGATCTCCGAAATCATTCTAATATGCTGATTTGGTGCAAGTAACATTCAAGTTATCAGTCATTGAAATCCCATATCGGCTGACTTTGGTTTTAAACACAGTTGCAACAAAAACAATGTTGCACATCAAACTCTTTACTCCAATCAAACAAAATCACTTGCACTCATGAAATGCTGTACAATTTGCCCACTAAACTTGCTTTAGCAGTTCTATTGAAGGTTAACAAATTTACTTCCCCGGTGGAGCTTTGTTGGAGAATCCAATTCAAAGAGATTTATCACAAATGTGCAGGAAAATCTCCAAATGACATAAGTACTACTTAGTCACACTCTCCTGTGTTCCAGGTGTGTGTCGCAGTGTCAGTCCCAGCCTAGTCCCTCAGGCTCCACAAAACTGGGCTATTCCTTTTCCAGAATGTCCTTTTACATGCATTTTGTACTGCAAAGCTGACTTGCATTTATGGTTCTTTCTAGGACATTTAACCTTTTCTAGTACTAAATTAATAAGACACGCAAAAAAATAAGAAAAACATGTATGAGAGATATGCACATAATACTGCCATAATGCCCTCTTCAACTGATTAATGTAGCCGCATGTTTGCACACCATCATCTCCATACATCCACAAATCTTTACTAATGTAAGTGCTGTATAATGTGCTGAAAGCTTATGACAGTACAGAAATCAACCAAAGCAGTGTCATACACACATCGCATTCCTTCACATTCACTTTTAAATATATTAAACCTAACAGCCAACGTCAACGATTGTCTTATCACTTGTCTTTTCGTGGGATTGTTTTATATGTCCAATGCTGAATCCCTGTTCTCTATATCCTTAATGACACAGTCTGTTAATTATTTATACACCAAAAACTGATTCAGTTAAGTCAGCACGGGCCAAATCAATAGTAAAGTGCCCATGGTCACGTGACATTGCTCTTTATGATGGGCGACTTTATCATCATTAAAACACAACGCTTCCTGTTCGACTATGGCAAGTCATTTGAACATTTATTCATTTTTTAACTATAGCATTTATTTTAGCATTTAATTTTTTCATTATTCAGTATTCATTAGATTCTAGTACTTGTTTGTTAAAAGGCAAGGCAGTCTATATACTAGTACTTATTTCTTTGCTACTTCTTGGTTCAGAAATCAAGTATTTACTTCCATCTATGTATTCCTATTATTGCTGGTACCAGTTTTACTATTCATTAGGAAGTACAACTTATTTCTTAGTTACAAGAAACAATAGAATAACTACTATTTAATAATAAATAGTTAATAGCAAAATTGTATAAGATACTAGTCACAATTGGACCACTCACAAAAAAACAATTATTAGAAACATAAAAATAGATTCAAGTTAATGAATAATTATTAAAACAGCTTGCCATATATGCTTTAGGTACAGTAACAAAGTAATTCTTTTTTTTTTTTTTCTTTTTTTTTTTTTTAATGAACAGTTTGGACAAAAGAAACGACATGCGTTTTAAGTTACACGCTGGTTGTGTCCAACCTCCAAGTCTCCTTCCTGGGATAGTGTAGAGACGCCTCAGCTCAAGGTGATACATCAGATAGACAGGCCCTGACAATACACACAATGACCTTAACAAAACTCCTGCATTTTCTTCCCTATAGACTACGCTGTTCTGCCAGCACTGGTTACAGAAAAATGATGCTGTTTAATGGTACGCCCTCCACTTTCCGATTGCTCCAAGTTAAACACCTACACATTAAAACCAAAATAACCGATGCCATTCGACAGGTTATAGGCTACTTACGTGCCTTCAAGCAAAGTCATTGCCTACTCTCATATCTGGTAAAATGTAGGCTACGTTCCGGTACCAGCGCAAAGGTATTCCTTATCAGGCAAGAATAAGTGTCGTCTGTTTTTAGGAAGCCAACACAAATCCACTGCCGTCGAATGCAGGTTCTCCGCGGCGCTGTCCGTTCAGCACCGCTCAGCGCGAGCTCACGCTTGTCCTCTAGGTTAGGTGATGGGGGGGATTCACAGATGCTGCCTCAAGCCATGATGAAACATCCCGACTAAAGCGACTTTTCCGTATTTGATGTCCTTAACTAAATGATATGGAAAGTGAATGTTCGGCCTCTGGCACTGTACATCGAGGGGAGGGAGGGGAGCAGCACAGCTGTCACGAGGACGAACCTATCGGCCTATCCCGTGTGGAGAAAAAAAGCCTTTTATATTTCAACACACATAAACACCGATATGTCCTTGCTTGATTAAATGTAGGCTATCTCATATTTTACCGTTGTAATATTTGTTTGCTTACACCAAAAGTAACGTGCAGCTTAGTCAGGTGAACGGTCTTTGCCATTTTAAAGCAAATATAGCCTAATTTACAAAGCATATGCGATCGCAAAAAAAATTCAATTGATTCATACTTCCGCCCATTTTGGCCCCTCACACATGTCTTATGCAATTTCTCCCTTTGCGCGTCTGAAGGCGCTACATGTTATGGGATTCACAGATTAGTATGCCCAAGTTTGTTTGCTGTAATTATGGCATGTGGACGTACACGCGTGGGCCCCACTCTCTCGGCTGAAATACTGCAGTGGAGCTGAAGGGAGCTCGTGCAAAGGCACGAGCCAGCGAATCAATCTGTGAAACATCTAAATCTCAACGCCACTGACGTCTCAGACAGTCGTGCCTGCAATGTTTTACACGTCTCGAGTTTCAATCTCACTAGGTTCCGATTTCATTCTCATCTGAACACTTCAAGAACATTTGGGACTCCTGTCCGCTTCAGCACCACACCCGTGCAGTCAGACCGTCCTCTCTGTGATTTAACCCGCAACCGCGCAAACGGTCGGGCACAGCGTGCCGCTAACGCTTTAGGGAGGAGTGAGTGAGAAAACAAGGGTGGTATAGCCGCTGTTTAACGGCAAAAACGGAAACACACCGATTCTAGAGAGTCCAGCCCAATGAAGTATGGCGAGGGTGACTCGAAGGGAGGGGGAATGCAGGCGCAGGGGGACTAAAAACTGCCACATTAGTGATTTTGACATGTTACGTTGCAAAATGCTGTCATATATGTCACCTGAATGCTGAATACTGCGTCTTGCGTCAGTCTGTCCGCACAATATTCCTCTGCAATAAAGTTTGCTGCGGTCTCACTTGCCTGTCCCATGGTATGCGTATGTTCTACATTTCGACACAGACTAATGTTATGTTTCCAGCGCCAGGCCAACACCCTAATTTACCTCAGTCAGACTTTTTCCCTTTGCATTGCCTCTATTTGACCAGCACTATAGCTGTTAAGTAGTGCCTGGCGTGTTAATTGGCGTTTCCCTATGTTTCCTGCAGCAAGCCTATCCACATATGTGAGCAGAAAAGATGCTGAGCGCGAGAGACCGCTCTGCGGCAGATGAGTCCAGGTATGAGACACGCTCAGAAAGGGCAATAAACACCTGAAAAAAGCACGACACTTGGGCTGTAGACAAGAGAAAGTCTACTTACTTTTTCCGCATTAAGAGCGATCCATGTAGATCTTGCGTGCCTAAGGATGTTTAAAAGACCCAGGAGAAACTGCGGATGTCGCCATATTGTTGCCGCTATCTTCCTTCCCAGTGCGTACGGCTAGCCTGCATAATTGATGACTCTCAGCAAATTGTTAGGGAGCGTCTACAAGTACCCTACTTCCGACTTCCGTACTGACGGGGGGAACGCTGCAACGTAAGCGAAACAGCGCTAAAAGGGGATATCAATCACAATGATGCGAGTCTAATTATATTTACCACTTCTCCGTAAAATTCATCTAATCTCCTAATTTCCGTCTCAACAATTGTCAAATTGTTTCAAATGGAATTGTTAAAATGGAATTCACACGGTTAAATAATTAAATTAAAATAAACTAATTTTATTTTAAAGAATACAAGACTTGAATGGCCCACCTATTTGGCTACGAACAATTTTAATTTATTTTTTTTATATATTTTTTTATTTTTTAAAGTAGTTCTATAGAGCATTGAACAAGACACACAATATGCATTTATGAAAGTAAGCATCTCATCATATGGCACTGTGGAACTGATGAATCAGAGAGAAGAGAAAATGCTTGACTTTCAAATTAAATAGTGATATTTCTACTTTGGCACACACAAGTCACATTTCAATGTCTTCACAATGGTTACCTGGATGGAACAATTCTGATTTACGCAACATATAAAACGTGTTCCAACAACACGTTTTATGTGTTTTTTGGGGGGGGTTTTTAAACAAAATGTCATTTAAAATCTACATTCTGATTTTATATGTAAGGACAAATTTCAGATTTCAAGGAAAACTTCTGGGGAACGTCTGGACACAAAATAGTATGTGTTAGGAAAACTAGTCCAGGTTTCATCGGGAGCTTTGGTGTTTTGAGAATAGGCTGTAATGCTAAGAATAAGCATTGTTTGTATTTGTGGGGTTGGTTCAAGCTCTCTGGCAGTGTGGTTGTGGAAGCAGGTACTACGTGGTCAAGGGTTGCTGGCAATAGTTAATCTTCCTCTAATCCTGTTAGGAAGTGAAAGGAAACAACAGCTTTAGACTTTCAGCTTACCTCCAACTCCCCCTTCTGGGCCACCTGAGCATCTTTTCTAGTCCTCACTGATGAGCCCCAAGTGGATGAAGCCTTGCTGTGCAATGCACCACCAGCCAAGTCTGTGTTTGGTCACTGTCCTTGGTTCTGAAGCCCCACTTTGTATGTGAGACAAAAGGGACATAAAGGCATCTTAGCATAACACTGTCTGCAGTGCAAACAGAGATTAATAGAACACATTTTAAGGTGCTTGTGATGTAAATATTTTAAGACTGTAGTCCTCCAAGTATTACAGTGTCTTAAGATATTACTGTAAACCTAATCTCAAGTAAGAAATCCCTGAATCCTAATCTGTCACCATGGAGGATCTTAGGGATAAGTGAATTTGACAGGAGGATAGATAGATAGATAGATAGATAGATAGATAGATAGATAGATAGATAGATAGATAGATAGATAGATAGATAGATAGATAGATAGATAGATAGATAGATAGATAGATAGATGCACTCAGTATTTCTTATGACGGATATTGTCTGTTTTATTGTTCTGGTTAATATGGCACTTGTCTTAGACTTATACCGACACAGTGATGTGGATGAAGCATCTTCTAAAATCAAGTTAAAGTGTCCGGTAATAGGATGGTTACCAAGATAAACTGCGAGATCATCTGGTCATGTGATCTCAACGTACTGGCCCTTAATGAGATGACCAATCCACGTAGAATAAGCTTTTATTTGGTAAAAAATCTTTTGGTTGAGGTTTCATTTCTTATTTGTGTACATGCTTTTAAACATATTTCTCAAAATTACTATTCATTTCTTTCAGTGTTAAAACTTTTAGTGATGAAAAAATACTAAAACCACACTACGCGTAAAAGAGGATCCACTGCGATTATTTATACACGGGCGCCATCTGGCGACAGGCTGGAGAACTACCCTGACTGGAGTACATTACATGCGTCGAAGACGCTGATTGGTCAGTTGTCACAAGGTTCGCGCAGCTAACGTTACTCCCCTCTTGTCTGTAAATTGTAACTCAGGTTTGTTGTTAAAAATGACGCTGTTTATGAACGCTTGCGCTTTTTTATTTAAAGTCCTTATTCTACCGGTGCACGTTGCGGAGCTGATTGGACTTTTGTCTTTCTACAAACGTGTGTTTCCTCTAATCGTCTATAAAATGTCGTTCTCGTACAATGACAAAATGAACGAGAAGAAAAGGGAACTATTTCGAAACCTGTCCAAATTCCACCCCACTAAAGGCTCTCTGCGCATCTTGGAAGTGGGCTGCGGATCCGGAGCGAACTTCGAGCACTATCCGACGGGCTGCAGGATCACATGCATCGACCCCAACCCGCATTTCCAAAAATACCTGGAGAAAAGTATGGCGAAAAACGACCACCTCGTATATGACAGCTTCATAGTGGCGTCGGGGGAGAATCTACAGGCGGTGGAGGAAAACTCAGTGGATGTTGTGGTGTGCACACTGGTTCTGTGTTCAGTCAAAGATACGCCGAAAGTTCTGCAAGAAGCAAAGAGAGTTCTAAGGCCTGTAAGTTTAGGACAGTCCGCGCTCAGGTGGAACTTTGATCTCATCTCATTTGGTATTGTCACATTTCATAAATGGTCATCTTATTACTCCCAATCCACCAAGTAGTGCTTAAAGATTACAATAATTACATTTGAGATGAAAGGTAACAGCATTACGTAACCACATGTAGATCGCCATTTGCAGTAATAAACAACTGTTTGTTTTAGGGCAAATGTCACCATACAGAGTAGTAGACAACTGTTTTCAAGCTTTTAAATACTAGATCCTTGTAAACTTAACACCTTGTCTTCGAATACACAATTCTGGGTTGAGTAATATAAATATTGTACTTTTTTTGTTCTTCAGGGAGGAGCATTGTTCTTCCTTGAACATGTGGTGTCTGACCCCTCGACCTGGACTTTCTTTTTTCAACATGTTCTTCAGCCATTCTGGTAATAAGTAAAAATATATAAAAAAGAAACAGTTTATAAAATCAGTCACCATTATATTTTACTTATGGTCTCCAATTAATTTAAATAACTTTTATAAGTTAAGTTATTCATCTCAAGCTAGAGTACATAGATATGTAAAATTAGGGGGACATTGGTATAGTGGCAAATGGATGCATTCTAATTGAAATGACAGATTTTGTGAATGTAAAAGCTAAAAGACTATGTTGGAGCTTTGAAAAACGTGGGGTTGGTAAAATTCCTGCATAAATGTATAAAAAAATATATATTCACTCTAGGGTGACCACCAGTCCCGAAATTGTGAGCTTTGTCCCGCAAGATGTAATCAGTGTCCAGCATTTCAATTATGTCTGTATTATTTTATTTCTTTCCTGAAATTACAATAGGACAATATATGAATACTAAAATATAATAATATAATACTAAAAAATGTGATTGGTGTTTAAAAATAACCAACCAAGGCATTCTAAGAGGGTGATTTTTCTGCTGATGACGTCTGCCTGGATGAAGCAAAGGAACCATGTGGACCTCATCGAAAGTCATTAAATAGGACAACAAAAACATACAAATTCAAGATGCACTGAATAGTCTAATAAAGTAGTCACTACTTAAGAATTTATTTTAGTATAAAATGTGATTTTTACCTGCAGTATACTAGCCCTTTATTCAGTTCATTATATTTAGTAGTCTATACGGCTCCAGTACAGTCAATTATATTGTATCAAACAAACCTGAGCAAATTGATTGCCAGTCAAAGAGCCAGTCACAATTAATTAAGCTTATTGACGATTTAAAACATTATCATCCAGCGTGATGGGAAACGGGCATTCCAACTAATGTTAATCTGTATTTACAATTTATCTCACACGCGTGCCCCGCATAATCACATGTACTGTCCTGCAACAGAGCAATAACCAGGTGGTCACCCTAATTCACTCTCCCGCTGCTCATCACCTACACATAACTGGAGGTCATGGGTTTATTTGGAGAGGGGGGGATTGGTTTGATTATAAAACCAGAATGTATCCATTTACAATACTGATAACAAAGCATATGACCACAATAGAATGGGAAAGTCTATAACTTCTTGTGTGTTTGTCAGGTACTATTTTGGCGATGGCTGTGAGACAACCCGTGCTACTTGGAAGGACATTGAGGCAGCTGGCTTCTCTGACCTGGAGCTACGCCACATCCAAGCTCCTCTGTTTTTTATGATCAGACCACACATTGCTGGTTATGCCATCAAATAAGTATAAATTTTGCCACAAAAGAAGAATCTTCTAAAGGTTTTATCAAGCATGTTTCTTTCAGTAAGCATTTTTCTTTCATTTCACCATCTACTTTTAAATGTGTTTGTATGAAAGAGCATTTTGTAATAAACCATAAAATGGCATGTTTTTGTTTAACTTGCAAAGACTTCATCTCAAAACATTGTATATTTTATATGACTGTACCTTGTTGCATGGGTATAATGTCTGTAAAACATATCACTATCAAGATGGTACAAAAATAGAGGCAGGTAAAACAATAAAATACTTTAATCTATAAAAACCATAAACAGTATATAAACTGGACACAGCGACCCCATTGGATTCAACGGAGACAAGTGAAGTCAATTAGAAGCATTAACTTCCTGATGGTCGAGCGTACTGCGCAGACTCAAACTGAGCTTGACGTAGATGTGACGTGAGCAACCAGTCTGTCTTCTAGTAGCTGTGCCAAGAGAAATTGAATCATTCCCTTCCGAAACTTGCAGAGACGGAGAGTGTGAGTAGGAGGTGTCCATGAGCTAGGAGCAGGAGCAACTTTTGCTAAGTATTCTGATTAATTACTTTGTCATTTTGCCTCCACGTCCCCCTGATTGCCCGCGAGCTTCTCCTCCTGTCCATACGGTAATTTCTCTACTGCGCTACAGAGAGTCGCGTGGTTATGACGCAATCGTTAGCCTATTTTTACAAAAACTGCATCTACGGGGCCATAACGTAAGATACAAGGTAATGGAGCCTTTTATACATTTTCGTGTTTCTTTAGAAATAAATAATGGACAAATGGAGTCTTTAAACGCCTCAGATGTAAAGTTATTCGCTGTCAAAGTGACGCCAAAATGAATGGGAGTCAATGGGATGCTAACAGCAGGTGATGGTCTGCTAATCAATGGCGGCGCCCGGGGAAACTTCAAAATAATATGAAACGCTGCCCCCCTGATAAAAACAGACTTTAGGAGGTTAATGCAGGCCAGCTTTTGTGAGATTGTGATTTATGCATAAAAGAGCCATACAGCCATCTAGTGGTTAGGAGGAATGTGTGTCATACACACATTCAGAACTAACTTTTTACATCCTCATCCATCCAAGTGTTTACAAACAGAATTTGCTTTTGCAAGACAGAAAACATTGTCTTCTCGACATGTACACAACATGAACAGTGTTTGAGGGCAGGTCAAAGGAGACTTTGCTTGCAGGCAGCCAATGAAGACCATAGGCGGGCATTATGCAAATGTGTTACTGCATTAGGTCAGGTCACGGAAGTGAGGCTGGAATTCCTGATGACTCGTTTAGGCAGGTCGAGCCGAGGTCAATGCTTTCTTTTGGGAGACAATAACTTTATTTTTCGTGCACTTTCGACTTTACAACTTTGCAAACCGATTACATTCACAGACAGCTATATTACACACAGCATGAAAGGTAATAATTATTTAAAAAAGTAGTGATGGTGAAATTAAGCTTTGTGAAGCACTGGGGCTTTCCCCCTCGACTGTATTGTAAAATGGTTCATTACTCTAATCTTTTCAACACGTTGCACACTAACGACATATTGTGGTCAAAAGGTGGAAAAGCTGCCTTTCTGTCCCAGAAGACCGTTTTTTTTTTTTTTTTTTTTTTTTTTCCTTCATTTTTTTCATTTTAATAAATCACTTTGTGCTCTGTAAACCACAAAGCAATACAATTAATCCAAATAATTCATGTGTTAGTGTTGATGTAGTTCTTATACAATGTATGAACAAACAACTGTATGAATTAATTTATGAAAAAAAATAAAAAAAATAAATGGGACTAATTCACTTGTACAGAAACAGTTCTTAGGAATCTGCTTTGATCTACAAATGCAGCCTTTTCACATAAACTTTAGCCTCAGTCCTAATCCTACGAGTTCATAGGCAAGGCTCATGTAGGCATATATAATCAAAATAAAAGAACATTATTGTGGAATGGTGAAGTGCTTGTGAACTGGGGAGCTGATATTTTATTTTGTGGGTAATTTAATAAATTCAAGTTTTTTATTAAGGAACAGGACTTGTTCAACAGTGTGAGGGCTAAGTCTATTTCTTTTTTTATTTACTACTACCTGTGTGCATGACACTCGAAAGCTGCTCAAGGGGTTCGCGCTATTTTTGAATCTGAATACGAAGCAGTCACGTGACTGTGTGTGAAAACCATAGATTGTGGTGAAAACGAAGCTTCGGACGTCACAGATCACGTGGTTATGGCAAAACGAATCAAGCTCCGATACACTGCTTCAGTGTGTGATGTTTTGTTTTTTGATACAAGCTCGGTGCCGAACGTCACATCATCACTACAAAAAAAGCATAATAGGGGCACTTTAAGCATAAAACCTTGACTTCATACTAATATACTTAGGTAATATACCCTGGTATCACAGACAGGGCGGCTTAGATTAAGCCAGGATAAGGCCTTAGTTCAATAAGGATATTTAAAGGGGTGGTTGATTATGATTCATTTCACATGTACTATTCATTTCTTTCAGTGTTAAAACTTTTAGTGATGAAAAAATACTAAAACCACACTACGCGTAAAAGAGGAACCACTGCGATTATTTATACACGGGCGCCATCTGGCGACAGGCTGGAGAACTACCCTGACTGGAGTACATTACATGCGTCGAAGACCCTGAATGGGTCAGTTGTCACAAGGTTCGCGCAGCTAACGTTACTCCCCTCTTGTCTGTACATTGTAACTCAGGTTTGTTGTTAAAAATGACGCTGTTTATGAACGCTTGCGCTTTTTTATTTAAAGTCCTTACTCTACCGCTGCACGTTGCGGAGCTGGTTGGACTTTTGTCTTTCTGCAAACGCGTGTTTCCTCTATTCATCTATAAATTTACGTTAGCGTACAATGACAAAATGAACGAGAAGAAAAGGGAACTATTTCGAAACCTGTCCAAATTCCACCCCACTAAAGGCTCTCTGCGCATCTTGGAAGTGGGCTGCGGATCCGGAGCGAACTTCGAGCACTATCCGACGGGCTGCAGGATCACATGCATCGACCCCAACCCGCATTTCCAAAAATACCTGGAGAAAAGTATGGCGAAAAACGACCACCTCGTATATGACAGCTTCATAGTGGCGTCTGGGGAGAATCTACAGGCGGTGGAGGAAAACTGGATGTTGTGGTGTGCACACTGGTTCTGTGTTCAGTCAAAGATACGCCGAAAGTTCTGCAAGAAGCAAAGAGAGTTCTAAGGCCTGTAAGTTTAGGACAGTCCGCGCTCAGGTGGAACTTTGATCTCATCTCATTTGGTATTGTCACATTTCATAAATGGTCATCTTACCACTCCCAATCCATCAAGGAGTGCTTAAAGGGATAGTTCACCCAAAAATGAAAATGCTGTCATCATTTACTCTTCCTCAAGTTGTTCCAAACCTGTATGACTTTCTTTCTTCTGCTGAACACAAAAGAAGATATTTTGAAGAAAGTAGGTAACCAAACGACTGATGGACCCCATTGACTTCCATAGTAGGAAAAAAAAAATACTATGGAAGTCAATGGGGACTAGCAACTGACTGTTGCCAACCTTCTTTAAAATATCTTCTTTTGTGTTCAGCAGAAGAAAGAAAGTCATACAGGTTTGGAACAACTTGAGGAAGAGTAAATGATGACAGCATTTTCATTTTTGGGTGAACTATCCTTTTAATAATTACATCTGAGATGAAAGGTAACAGCATTACGTAACCACATGTAGATCGCCATTTGCAGTAATAAACAACTGTATGTTTTAGGGCAAATGTCACCATACAGAGTAGTAGACAACTGTTTTCAAGCTTTTAAATACTAGATCCTTGTAAACTTAACACCTTGTCTTCGAATACACAATTCTGGGTTGAGTAATATAAATATTGTAATTTTTTTGTTCTTCAGGGAGGAGCATTGTTCTTCCTTGAACATGTGGTGTCTGACCCCTCGACCTGGACCTACTTTTTTCAACATGTTCTTCAGCCATTATGGTAATAAAAAAAATATATATAAAAAAGAAACAGTTTATAAAATCAGTCACCATTATATTTTACTTATGGTCTCCAATGAATTTGAATAACTTTTATAAGTTAAGTTATTCATCTCAAGCTAGAGTACATAGATATGTAAAATTAGGGGGACATTGGTATAGTGGCAAATGGATGCATTCTAATTGAAATGACAGATTTTGTGAATGTAAAAGCTAAAAGACTATGTTGGAGCTTTGAAAAACGTGGGGTTGGTAAAATTCCTGCATAAATGTATAAAAAAATATATATTCACTCTAGGGTGACCACCAGTCCCGAAATTGTGAGCTTTGTCCCGCAAGATGTAATCAGTGTCCAGCATTTCAGTTATGTCTGTATTATTTTATTTCTTTTCTGAAATTACAATAGGACAATATATGAATACTAAAATACAATAATATAATACTAAAAAAATGTGATTGGTGTTTAAAAATCCATTTGCGCAGCCGTCATGTTGTTGCGAAAGCGGGAAAATAACCAACCAGCGCATTCTAAGAGGGTGATTTTTCTGCTGATGACGTCTGCCTGGATGAAGCAAAGGAATCATGTGGACCTCATCAGAAGTCATTAAATAGGACAACAAAAACATACAAATTCAAGATGCACTGAATCCGGTAAAAATGCATTTATTGTTTGCATAGTCTAATAAAGTAGTCACTACTTAAGAATTTATTTTAGTATAAAATGTGATTTTTACCTGCAGTATACTAGCCCGTTATTCAGTTCATTATATTTAGTAGTCTAAACGGCTCCAGTACAGTCAATTACATTGTATCAAACAAACCTGAGCAAATTGATTGCCAGTCATAGAGCCAGTCACAATTAATTAAGCTTATTGACGATTTAAAACATTATCATCCAGCGTGATGGGAAACGGGCATTCCAACTAATGTTAATCTGTATTTACAATTTATCTCACACGCGTGCCCCGCATAATCACATGTACTGTCCTGCAACAGAGCAATAACCAGGTGGTCACACTAATTCACTCTCCCGCTGCTTATCACCTACACATAACTGGAGGTCATGGGTTTATTTGGAGAGGGAGGGATTGGTTTGATTATAAAACCAGAATGTATCCATTTACAATACTGATAACAAAGCATATGACCACAATAGAATAGGAAAGTCTATAACTTCTTGTGTGTTTGTCAGGTACTATTTAAATGATGGCTGTGAGACAACCCGTGCTACTTGGAAGGACATTGAGGCAGCTGGCTTCTCTGACCTGGAGCTACGCCACATCCAAGCTCCTCTGTTTTTTATGATCAGACCACACATTGCTGGTTATGCCATCAAATAAGTATAAATTTTGCCACAAAAGAAGAATCTTCTAAAGGTTTTATCAAGCATGTTTCTTTCAGTAAGCATTTTTCTTTCATTTCACCATCTACTTTTAAATGTGTTTGTATGAAAGAGCGTTTTGTAATAAACCATAAAATGGCATGTTTTTGTTTAACTTGCAAAGACTTCATCTCAAAACATTGTATATTTTATATGACTGTACCTTGTTGCATGGGTATAATGTCTGTAAAACATATCACTATCAAAATGGTACAAAAATAGAGGCAGGTAAAATAATAAAATACTTTAATCTATAAAAACAGACTTTAGGAGGTTAATGCAGGCCAGCTAACACAGAAGCGCTACGCTGTTATACTACGTGAACTAACTCGAGTCCCAGAGAGAAGGAAATGAATAGTGGAATAAAGTCGTTATTTTTGTGTTTTTTTGTGCACAAAAAGTATTCTCGTCGCTTTATAAACTTAAGATTGAGCCACTGTAGTCACTTGGACTATATTAACGATGTCTTTAATACATTTTCTGGGCCGGCAAGTTCCAATCACTTAGAAGCCTATGGAGGAGTGATCCAGCTCTCAGATTTAATAAAAAATATCTTAATTTGTGTTCCGAAGATGAACGAAGGTCTTATGGGGTTGGAACAACATGAGGGTGAGTAATTACTGACAGAATTTTCATTTTTGGGTGAACTAACCCTTTAAGATGTCGGTATAAGTTGCTTCCATTTAAAGATGACATACTATGCCCCTTTTCACAAGATGTAATATAAATCTATGGTGTCCCCAGAATGTGTCTGTGAAATTTCAGCTCAAAATAGCACCCAGATAATTTAGTATAGCTTGTCAAAGTTGCCCCTTTTTGGGTGTGAGCAAAAATGCGCTGTTTTTTTGTGTGTCCCTTTAAATGCAAATGAGCTGCTGCTCCCCACCCACGTTCAGAAGACGGACAATCCTTTGGATACTCAGTCAATAACAAAACAAGCAAATTTCAGGAATAGGTTGCAATTTTTAGACTGCCTGGATGTTAGTGGATATACATTTATGTAGTTGTTGTGGAGTAACATTGATTCACCTCACTGACTTGCATGTGCCATCATGTTTAACTTTTACACAAGTTGACTCAGTTCCCTGAGGTCTTTATAAGACAGCTGTGACATTTTTTGGTCAAATAGTGTTCTGTGCATGTCTGTGCAGCCAATGACAGAACAGTGTGCATGCTTTGCTCAAACTTTTGGTATTGAGTTAGAACTGGTT
Source organism: Abramis brama (assembly GCF_963993115.1). Lineage (NCBI taxonomy): Eukaryota > Metazoa > Chordata > Actinopteri > Cypriniformes > Leuciscidae > Abramis > Abramis brama. Next base: position 11,421,279 of record NC_139973.1, on the reverse strand, counting down.
ACACTATTGTCATGGGTGTTCAGCGGCGCCGTGGGTGGAAACGTGCAGATTAAGGGGTGGTAATATTATAATAAGATCCCCTTCCTACGTCAGAAGGGGAGCGAAATCTGATCGGCTTATTTCTTGACATGCTTGCAGAGAAAGGCTTACCAAAACAAAGTTACTGGGTTGTCACTTTTCACATTTTCTGGGTTGGTAGATGCACCGGGGATCCGATTATAGCACTTAAACACGGAAAAAGTCCGATTTTCATTATATGTCCCCTTTAAAACAGCTCAAACATGCATTTTAATGTCCTTGCACACTGAGTCAGACATTTTCGTATGCGTTTTTTCGTATTTGTCATCCTAAAAATTCGTCACGCACAGAAACATTGCACACTGAGTCCGATGCATTTTAATTAATCTGTTGTGAAAAAATTTGCAAAACAATACAAAATGGAGTCTTCAAGGAAAAAAGGAAAAATATTGGGTCCATCCAATCCTGCGATTGCGTAGAGGAAGGAGAGTTCCACCTCCTTATCAAGGAGCTGCGGGATTATCCCGAGCGTAGCAATTCAAAGTTTACTTCAGTGGCTCAGTTTGATGCTTTGCTAGCAATACTGGAGCCACCAAGGGGGAAGCTTTCAGCCGGAAACTGAAGCTTCCCCGGGGGCCACCATTGGTTAGCAGACCATCACCTGCTGTTAGCATTCCATTGACTCCCATTCATTTTGGCGTCACTTTGACAGCGAATAACTTGACATCTGAGGCGTTTAAAGACTCCATTTGTCCATTATTTATTTTTAAAGAAACACGAAAATGTATAAAAGGCTCCATTACCTTGTATCTTACGTTATGGCCCCGTAGAAACAGTTTTTGTAAAAATAGGCTAACGATTGCGTCATAACCACGCGACTCTCTGTAGCACAGTAGAGAAATTACCGTATGGACAGGGGGAGAAGCTCGCGGGCAATCGGGGGGACGTGGAGGCAAAATGACAAAATAATTAATCAGAATACTTAGCAAAAGTTGCTCCTGCTCCTAGCTCATGGACACCTCCTACTCACGCTCTCCGTCTCTGCAAGTTTCGGAAGGGAATGATTCAGATTTCTCTTGGCACAGCTACTAGAAGACAGACAGCTGCTCACGTCAAATCTACGTCGTCAAGCTCAGTTTGAGTCTGCGCAGTACGGTCAGCCATCAGGAAGTTAGTGCTTCTAATTGACTTCACTTTTCTCCGTTGAATCCATTGGGGTCGCTGTGTCCATTTCTTTTACTGTCTATGGGAGCCACATATTAAAATGAAGACCACCAATTTCTGTGAACCAACTGATCCTGAACAGTTCTGGATTTTGGCGTTCGCTTGTATGGTGGCTCTGAATTGTCAAAAACGTTTGTGAAAATTTCGGACGAGAATTTCAGACTCATGGACCTTACACTCTGAGTTCGAAATTTTCGTATGCGTTTTTTTGCATTCGTCATTTGGTGGCTCTGAATTGTCAAAAAAAAAACTCTCAAAATGCTTGCTACGGATGCGAAAAACGCAGAAAATCAAACCCGATCCAATTTTTTTTTTGTGACGGACGAATGTTTCGGAGGCAGTGTGTAAACGTGATTGACACAACGTGAGGTTGTAGCCTATTTATTTTTTAACGTGCAAAATTTTCAGACGAATGTGTGCAAGGACCTTCAGTGCGCAAGGACCTTTAATCTGGGACTAGCTTAAACTCTGTGAAACCCGGTGTTGGTCTAACACCATGGGATTATCTAAAAGAACATAAATATCAGCCTACATTTCCCACCTTTAAATTTGGACAGACTCTGCCGCACATCATGGTCTTATTACCCCCCTCGCCTGTACATTATTTGTTTCTATTAATTCAACTGCCCTTCGACAAATATTCCTTAATTGTCCACCTTTTTCCTAATGAAATCTACTGCGTTTCAGATTGTGGGAGGTACTTCCGGTTTGGGGAAGTTCCACTCAAAAAGACAATGCTACAAAACAGACATACTACTACAGTGATATTACATCCGTAATATTGCTGTGTAAATAATCGATCTTTTGGGGTTATTCATGGTCTGTTGTAATTTGTTAGAGCTATTTTACACTTTTGAATTTAATGTTAGATTAAAGGCAGGCTTGCCTTCAAGTAGCTATGGCTGTGTTTAAAATCGCCCCCTATACCCCTATGCATTCAATATTCCCTATATTACTCCACTAATATAGTATAGGCCTATATTCACTTAGGAGAGAATGAAAATGAGTGAGTGACTTCGGACACTGAGTGCGCCGGAAGGGCTGCTGCTTTTGCAGTTTGTGCTTGCTGTTTAAAAATCATTTGAAACTGGCAGCTCCAGTAGTAATGAAAAGATTGATCAATCAAAAAGGAATTTATACCTGAATAATATTACAATGTAGCCACATTGTCCCAGCGGTTTGGAAAATGGATCGATGATTCCGCTGCGGGCGCCATCTTCTGGCGAGACGCGGGAATTCATTCGGCACGACCCTCTCACAGTGCATTATGGGTATTCTCTAGCCGCTGAGTGTACATAAAAAAAAAAAAAATAGAGTTGCAGGCTGAATCCGAAATCGCCCCCTAAACCATATTCCCTACGTTAGTCCACTAATACAGTTCACTTGAAGGGAGTTAATAAAAACGAGTGAGTGAATTCGAACAGCCGTTGAGCACACTGTGTATTGTGGGATTGAATGAGTGCACTCGATAACGTCCACTATGGTTTTGTACACCACTACAAATGACTGTCCCCTCAAATAGTGCTCAATTTAAGGGGACACAGTTAAATTACTCGTGCAAAGCAAATGTGGATACACGGACACCACCTGCTGACAGACTGGAGCACTTCCCTGGAGTGCCTGACTGACATATATCCAAGATGTTGATTGGTCAGTTATCACAAGTTTCTCGCAGCTACTCCCATCTAGTTTATCAAATGCAGTAGTAAATTTTGTAGAACTTTAAGCGATTTTTTAGACTGTTTTAAGTCTTTTGAGTACAATATTTTTATATTCTCAATTTTGGGTTGAGAAATATAAATATTGTACTTATGATTTTTCTTCCTTTAACATGTGGTGAGGGACTTCCTTTTTTCAACATGTTCTTCAGCCATTCTGGTAATATAAAAATCTTATTTATAAAATCAATCACCATCCATTATTACTTAGGTCTTCATTGAACTTAAATATATTTTATAAAGTTATTTATCTCAAGCTAGAGTAAATAAGTAAAATTAGGGGCATTTAGTGGGGAAAAAAATAGCTTTTGGAAATGTAAAAGGTAAGAAAACTTTGTTGGAGCTTTGAAAACATGGGTTTGGTTAAATGCCTGCATAAATATATCAAATATATATTTAGCCTCCCACTGCTTATCACCCACACATAAATGGAGGTCAAGGGTTCTTTTTGACGCAGGGATAGAGATAGAGGAATGGTTTGATATATATATATTTAATATAATATATATATATATAATTTTTTTTTTTTTCTTCTTTCTTTTCTATAAAACCAGGATGTAGCCTATCGATATAACACGTCAATGTTGGAATACTGGTAAAGCATATGACCACAATGCAATACGTGTCTAACTTTTCTTGTATTATCAGGTACTATTTACATTCTACATACTTGTCAGGTACTATGTAATGATGGCTGTGAGGCAACCAGTGCTACTTGGAAGCACAATCGAGGCAGCTGGCTTCTCTGACCTGAAGCTACGCCACATCCAAGCTCCTCTGCATGTCATATTCATGAAGCATAAATGTAATACTTTTGCTTTCATACTTCTATACTTGTTATAATGTCATGGGATTGATTCACTAACACTGTACTCAGAAAAACCTGGAAAATACTTTTAAAATAATCTGATGTTTTCACTGTGGGTACACCGAATTACAGAGCCAGAGTTTCTTGGGGAGCGCAAAGGGTTTGACCTAAAGCGCAAAAGCTATTCTTTTTTCTCCCGTCTCATTTTCCACCACCATGTCCCTTTAGGGTTATGAAAAAATAAAAATAAAGCTATTATTATTAAAGATGAAATTTTTTTCTGGCTATCTTTTTTAATGCAACAAACCAAGACATTATGTTTTCCCAAGTACTGACCAACATCATTTCATAAGCTAACCTTGCATCTCCTATTAGACCATCTGAGTAGAGTTTTTCAAGGGCCTCCTTGAACCAAAAAGCAGTCAAGAAACATAGAAACTGAAAGGGAGAAAAACAGTCAAAGGCTGGAAAAATATTTATTTAGCTTTTTCACTTTACCAAAAACAAGTGACATTGTTTTTCATCGGATGCTCCCTGATTCGATTGTCTTGTAACAGCTTGGCTTATAAAACAGTGGTAAGCCTTGGGTCAATTACTCAGTTAAAACCAACAACGGTCCCAACCCAAGTGTGTATATGGCTTAAAGATCAGTTAGCCAAGGCTTGGCTATATTACCAATTATACATATTACCAAGGCTTGGACTAAAAAGGGCACAGATTAAATCATACAGATGAGTTTATCAATCCAGAATAAGGCTTAAATGAACTTACCACTGTTTCATGTTACTTATAATAATAGTAAAGCTGAAAGTCCTCACCTTGAATTCTGCTGTCTCTGTAGAAAATGTCTCACTAAAACTCAGTAAAATAAAATATGGAATGGGGATAGGAATACCAGAGGTTCCTATAAAGGGGGAAATAGCAAAAATGCAAAGAACACAGCTGCATGACTTCATGAAACACAATCGCGTCACAATTTTCATACATACAAGCGCTTCTGAGAAAGGTGTAAAAATACCACTGTAACTTCTGCACTTCTACCATAGAAAAAAAAAATAATTCAGCTAGCGCTTCAATAAAATTAACATTCAAAATTCCCTGGAAACCAAATGGGTCAAGAATAAAGCAAGATCTCCCAGTGTAGACGTGCCAATGCTTGCACAAGATACATATACAAATATAAACATCTGTTGACTGCAAAGAAAAATATGTTAATGGAAAAATGTATCCCTCTTTCCATCTATCTATTAAAAGCATTATTGTCGCTGTTGTTTCTGGTCAATCGTTCTTAGGCTATTAGTTAAAAATGAGTTGTATAAAAACAAGCATTTGACAGGAGATTAAATGTATTCTCCAAGCCAAAAAAAGTCCCTGTGTCTGTTTTTGTATAAGCACATAGGCAGACAGGACTGCCAGTAAAGTCCCATTAGCATGATCGGAGAGATGTCCCACTAGCCGGTTTTAACGCAGTACAGGTCCTTTAACGTCTTGAGTTCCTCGATAAGAGTCTTGTTCTGATTCTCCAGGACAGCCACACGGTTCTCCAAACACTTCACATACTCCTTTTTCTTTCTGCGACACTCTCTGGCTGCCTCCCTGCATGCAGAGATTTGGATTAGACAAAAAGCACGCTTAGGCTAACAATGAAAATTTTTGTATAGTAACCATAGCATATTATACATTAACAACAAACTTCATCTAGCTGAACAAATCAATTCTCTTTCGCTCGAATACACCCACCTGTTCTTCGCCAGGCGTATCTCTCGCTTCATTTGCGGGTCATCGCTCTTGCCCTGAGAGCTGATAACGGGTGATGTCATGACAACGGTCTGAGGCAGCGAAGAGGAAGAGGAGCGGATCTGATAAGCTTGCATTTCTCCCCCCGCACCTACAACACAGCATAACAGCCAGAGTGTGTCCCATGTGTAACCAAACAACAATATGAGCTGATTGCCAAATGAAAAGCTCTTTTTGACTTTGAACGCCAACCTTGGAGCACCACCTGGTTACTAGGCAGCAGAATCTGTTGACCGTCGGCAGTCTGAGCATATTGCAGTATAGTTGGCTGGTTTGGGTTCGAGTTGGTCATGGTGAGTGTCTGCAGGCTTTGCATGCCCTCTGAACCAGCACTGGCGAGCTGCAGAGAGCCATTGGATGAAATGGTAACTGCAAAGGAGCAAACAAATCTGTGGTTTACAGTATATAATGAATCGTGCATGAAGATAAATCTTTTTTTAATGTGATTTTATGCAATTGTTTGTTCTTGCAATTTGTATACACTATGAAAATCAAGTTTGTATGGGTCATTAAAAAACAAACTGCATGGCTTTTGTGTCATTTGTCGTTAACCACTTACTTAATTTCTGTTGCAAAACATGTAGGAAATTACCACATGATGCATTCAATACCTCTCAAAACCCATTGTGTTTAAATAAGCATGCTGGCTTGGCTTACTATATTGGCCAGTGCTTGTCTGGTAGATTGGGGTGGGGAGCGAGACGCTTGTTATGGCAGAGGAGGTAGAGATTTCCTCTTCTCCCTCGTTCTGAGTCGCCACTTCCTCAGCTGATAGATCATTTAGAATCTTCCTGAAACACAAAAAGGAAGAGAAAGTTTTCATGTAGTGCCTAAACTCTTTGTTGTGTGCCAGAGACATGCCTGGAATTTAAAGCTTGGCCATTTTTGCTTGTAGTTCCCCTATGTGTGCGTTTAAGGACACGTCTGAAGTAGAGCGCAAAAGGATCCAGAAACAAAAAACCCAAATCTACACAGATTACAAAAGTACTAAATATGCTGATTGTAGCCTGCCTCATTCCATAGTATCAGAAGTAGCTTTTGGTTCTGTGCAAATGAAATGAAAATCTGTGCTCATCTTGTTTTGTGCATGAGTCAAAAATCAACTTCAAGTATGTGCTTAAATGTAAATAAATACATTTATGCTGCATTAACAAGATTGCCACCTTTTGTTTTAGATCTGTCACACTCACCTATTATGAATGCAAGAGGGGTGATAAAATAAATTACATTTCTCTGAGATTAGATAAGAATAAAAATACCACACAAACATAAACAATTATATAAACTGATTTAAGATGCACTTAATGTGAGCTTTGTGAGCTATACTAATGTTTGTGATTGGGTACATCAAATGTATTTGGTGCTTGCCGGAGAAAGCACTATATCAGTGAGAAAAAACTTTTACATTAAATTCACAATTAAATAAAAATTGACAATCTTATTTTTATGCCTTATTGCAGTGTTTATTATGTGTACTAATTAATGTGCCCACGTAATATTTAACTTCCTTTCATTTCTATAGGCAGACTTTAACTAAAAATGTCTTATGTCTTTGATTTTTAATTTATTAGTCATTAAAGTGCGGGAGAACCATGCTTGGGAGAAAATGCTTGGTTACACAATCAATCACCATGAAAATGAATGGATATTTGTGAACTGTGTATTTACTGAGGGAATATTTTGGAACAGATCCACAGTTCCTCCGTGTGAGAAGAAGCTTGCTGGCCATGAGCGTCCACCCAACCGAATGGCTCTGATTAATTCAACCTTGCTAGGCTCCCTAGATACATATAGCTAGAATATGTGTGATTTTGGGGTGGTATTCATCATCAGGCCCAGTGGAGCCATACATCTTTTTCTTTTTTTTCAGGCTCTATACCTGTAGGATGGGCGGCGAGCCAAGATCTCTCTTGACTTCTGGTTAGATGCCCCACTGTCGCTTGATTCCTGAGAATCATCACTGTCAGATCCTTGACCCTAATAGGAAACAGTGTTTAAGTGGAGGGATAACATGTCACTGATTCCAACCTGAAGTAAAAACAAAGATCAGGAAGTTGAAGATCACACTGCATGTTACCTGTGCATGTGCCTGTGGAGACTGGATAACTGATGACTGCGCTGACTGAATCACACCTTGAACCTGGAACTGACCGCTGGGCAGCTGAACCACGGCCACTGAATTCCCACCCAGAGACATCTTTCCACAATATGATTAAGATGAATGACATGAAACAAGCATATTTATTGCTGTTTTAGTCAAACGGCATTTTTATACATCATGAGAATGTGTGTACATAAGTACATACATTAACAGTACCTGTGCTATCTGTGATATGTGAGAGGCAGTTATTGTTGTGGGGATGGCAATAGTTTGGGACTCAGAGCCATTGCTGTTGTTCTGGTGGACCTCCTCCATTGCCACTGTAAATGAACATTGAGACAGATTTTGGTCAATACTTAATGGAGATGGGATGCTTTCCACGGTCAGTAGACTCAGAACCCATAGAAAGGGCATTTGACAATTTTTGAATTTCCTATGCTGCGTCCGAAATCGAATACCTTCCTACTGTATAGAGTATTCAAAAGACAGAATGCCAAAAGAGTAGCATGTCCGAAAACGTGAGGCGCCAGGAGGGGGATTTATGAATGGCAGTGAAGCGGCCCAAACTGACGCTGGTAGGTCACATACGTCTGAATTTTATTCATATTACCCATATTCATTCTATATAGAGCGTCCTTTATTTTTAATGGTTGTGAAGTAAATTCAAATGTAGTACCTACACAGACAGTACGCGATTTCGGACGCAGTGCTAGTCTTTTCTGTGATTATTAAAATTAGCAATTTATGGCTAATATTTTAGAGATGATTATAACTTTTTTTTTAAAATTAAAAAAGTAGTTACAGAAATATTCACATCCTTTTATTAATTTCCTCTTATATTTCAAGGTTCCTGACATATTGTACAGTATTGATCATGTACATGTTTATGCCTTGCAAACAAATACGAAAAATGTTTAGTAATAAATGGTATTTTTTATATAAATTTAAATTTAAAAAAGCAAAGAAAAATTTATATAAAAAAAAAAAGTAAAAAAATGTTACAGAATTTAAATTTAAAATGATATGATTAAAACAAAATTGTAATTAAAAAAAGTTACATTTAACATGACAAATATAAATTAAAATATAATAGTATTTATTCATTTTTTCAGGACAAATAGAAAACTGTTCTCATATGTTTCAACGGCTGGCCCGTGTGTGTGTGTGTGTGTGTGTGTGTGTGTGTGGCTAACAGTAAAAAGCCTTGATTTAGTCAGTGTTTCCATTTTACCCCAGCCCTTAATCAGTCCCTCTCAAACCTTTAGCTCTACCACACACACACACACACACACACACTTCTACACTGCCCTTGTGGGTTGCTTTCTATGCATTATTGCTCATGTATGTTCTCATGTATGATTTGATTCCAGTAAAATCATTTAAACAGTACAATAAATAAGATATAAAATCACTAAATAACAATGTAATGGGAAAAAACAAACAGAATAAGCTACTTAACATGGAATACACTACTGTTCCTGTAGCAGTAAATCAGATGCTTTGTGTTGTTATTAACAGCACTTCATACAGAACCGGATGCTAAATAACGCCCATCAAATATTCACATTTCTCCAAAAAAAAAGCAATATCGGGTTAATTTCTATTTTAATTAAGCTAAAATAACCGTGTGATATATACTGACCTGTTGATTCAGTATTTTCGATAATATTATCCGTTTATTTAAAACAAACAATCTGAGGCTACAACAGCTAACAGGCTAAATAAAATTAGACAGAATGTCATTTCATAACTTATCTGTCAAAATACATACGATTCCGCCGGTATTTATAAGCGGGTTTGTTTCTACTACACAAAAGCTCCATCACAAGAGATTGATAGATTTTTAAGTTGCAAATGTTGCACGAGTGTCAGAGACTTTAAGTCTTATTCCCCCATGAGATCCCGATCAAAAGCACATCTCTAAATAAAACAAACCGCTGCGGTGTGTTGTGAAGCCTGTGGGCGACTTAATGCCGCGCTCTGCAGAAAGTTCCAAGCTAGTCACTGGCACGCAAGTACCCGCGTCAACAGACGTCAGCGATACGGGGAGCCATTAAAACACCTTCCCGTAAGACGAGTGCTACAACCGAGCGGACGGGCGCCATGACTGCAGCGACAGGTCGGCAGAAGAGAAAGAGTACAAAACAAAAGCAACGCTTTACCTTTTTTCCGTTTGAGCCGCTCCTGGAAACAACGACGCCGTCTATATAGATGCCAATATTCGAAATATAATTTGAAAAGTAATTATTTAATAATGCATAGAATAAACCTGGGCGGTTTCCATTGAAAAATCTTAGATGGCTTGAGGGTTTTTTTTTCCTAAAGGCCGCAATAAGCGCCTCCCCCTAGAAGGACGTGTTACGTAAATCTGTGTTAAGCTTTGTGATTGGCCAATATCACTGAAACGCAAAAAATGTCTGGGAACATGAATGAAACCAATGCAATTATCTATAGGCATACTATGTAGTACATGTTTCTATTATGCATGGCAAAAACTATATTCACAAACAAAAATGGTCAAAGCGTATTCGAAAATGTAACTTATTTTTTTACTAGATGCGCTGCGACTCAATTTCTGGTGAAAAGAATTTATTTTGGAGTATGCCTTTTTGGAATCTTTACAATGTAATGCTGATAGATAGATAGATAGATAGATAGATAGATAGATAGATAGATAGATAGATAGATAGATAGATAGATAGATAGATAGATAGATAGATAGATAGATAGTTAATAAAAAAATAAAAAAATTCAGAGATGCAAAATAAAAGCCTTTTATTATTTTTTCGTGTGTTTCATTGGAGTAAAAAATAGTTACAGTTACCAATGTACAAAAAAAGAAAGATGTGAACCAACAGGGAAATGCTTGCTTGCATAATCATGACTTTCATTTATTCCATGAATGTGAAATATCACATTCTTATTATTAATATTAGGAGAAATGAACAGAACAGAATATTTTTAACACAGAAGAGTAATATGTATTGCCTAAACATGTTCCTATTTTATTCCATACAATGCAAGCAATTTGTTTTGTTTTGTTTTTCTTGTATAGTGTGTATGCTGGATGTGTACTTTAAAATGTAACTACAGCTGCTTCAGTAGTGTGTGAAACATTTCTTTTGGTTCCAGCACTTAGCTGGCATGTCAGATTATCAATAAACTGAACCGATTATGTCTTATTTTCTGTTTTTGTAGATATTAAGACGTGGTTAACGCAAATGACAAATAAATTCTTTTTATTTAAAGAACAAAAATCATTGCAAACATGAAAGTGAATATTTATAAATGAATATTCTCTCCATCCTGGAAAGCACTATTTCCCTGAATGCCCCATGTAAAAGGCTAATTCGCTCGCTTGTGCTTTCATCACATAAACTCAACTCTGATGCCCTTCACAACAGTGAGAATGAGAGAATACATTTCATGACAGTGTTTCTGATTTGGGAACGTGTATTGTGGAACTCATCAACAAACCAATGACCTTTCAGCAGTGTGACCATACATACGCACACATACTCAACCCCATCGTACAGAATGAGGTTAGGCTAACATACTGTGGTGATCAGTTGTGTAAGGACTCTGAAAGTAGTCTTTCAAGCCCCCACAGTGCTCGACTTTATCATGCTTACATCATTAAAACTTGTACATACCGTAAGATTTCTGAATCTGAATTCTAAATAGAAATGCATGACAGACAAATCTGAGTACAGACTTCAACCCATCACATTTCTGATCGACCAGATAAAAACAAACAGAAACAGAGCAAGCTTTTTACAACCAGTCTTCAACTTCAGCTACGAAGGGATATCAGTGACAGTAGTTAATATTCATATTAATGCAAAAAAATTGACAGAATACAGCAACTAACTTACAGTACAGTAGAATTTCTCATCTGTACACAAGCAATTATTTACAGTTATTTATGGTTTACAAGAAGATAGTCATTCCTCGTAAAAATGGTTATAGTACAGAAGATCCTTTGCCAAACATGTAAAATCTTTGCATTTGTACAGTTAGGTGTTCACAAGGGGTTTGCTTGTACAGAGTCGTGTTATTTTACAGTTGTTTTATTTTATTGTACAGATGCCTGAATTTTTTTTCTCTCTTTTTTTTTTTTTGCCATTTAAAGGTTTAAATGGCTAATCCTGATGTGTATAAGCACCTTTAGATGAGAGCAAAAATAGAGCTATACATATCTCAGTTTGTGTTTGGTTTGGGCTTGGTGTGTGATGAGGTTTGCAGTTGAATGTTTCTGAATGAATCCATACTAAGTGTATATGTGTGTTTCTTACTGTTATGCGTGTATGTGGAGAAGTAAACTGAGAACAATTTGTAAATGCAGGTATTGAGGTTAGACTGGGCATTTAGTCCCAAAAATGTGTTTTTATGTGCCTGCACTTTCATATGCTACTCAATAATGCATGTTACAGAATATATCTGCATTTATCTAATAAAGTGCATAAAGGATAATGAAAAACAATAGGGATGATTATCCTCATGCTGAACTTAAGGGGACTGAGGGAATGAAGTTTTCACTTTGAGTAATTCATTGAACATATTTTTGCCAGATAGATAGATAGAACCGATGCTCTCGAGCCAAATATGGTTCTTTCAGCGAGTATAGATAGAGTGTGTGAAACAGATATTGTGGTCCTCTTTATGAAACATTTTTCATATTTGCATTGAGTAATAAAAATATTAAATAAAAGGGTCCATATCAGATGTATGAAGCATTTAAATAGCCCATGGTTTAGAACACATCTCAATTCAGTTATTCAACTGAAAATAACAAATTGATTATTAAAATAATAATCCTAAATAACAACCTGTTGAATATGGGTAAAAAAAAAATGTTTTGGGTATTACATTGCAGTTTTTTTCCGAGTAGAAGTAAAACTGTATATTGTATTTTGTAAATATTGTAGAATTAAAACAAATTAAAAGATGCAGCTTCGTCACCTGAACAGCTGCATATCTGAAATAAACTGTTAAAGCCCCAGTGGTAAGATTTAGAACACTAAATGGTTTGCTGTCAGAGCAAAATGAGCAGACAACTGCAGTCTCAGTAATACATTTGTGTGTGTTAACAAAAATAATAATGAAGGAGTGGGTTTTAACCTGGGTAAGGGCATTCTATGAACTGTAGCGTTACAGAAATGTCCTGTCATCAATACTGCCCTTATTAAGAAAGGCACTTAACCCCAGGTTGCTCTTGAGGGACTGTCTCTGTATTAAGTATAATGTAAGCTGATTTGGACACAAGCATCTGATGAATGACAAAAGACCCCTATTACCCCAATGCTGTATATAAATATTACATTTTAGAGCCCTGTAACACACAGCACCATAGATAAGCTGGGTTGCAGTCCTGTATACATATATAAATAAACACATTTTGAACTTTTGGGATTCAGGGTTGTGACGTCCTAGTCTGTTAAGTCTGTGTTCATTACCTTGATTACCACACTACTACACAACCCAAAAGAGTCTTAACAACACTAATTCAAAATACAGAATTTATATTGTTAAACCTACTTAATTACTCCACTGATCTTTTGTAGTCCGTCCATCCATTCATCATGAGCTCCTATCATTCCATTTATGAATCATTATAGTTTATATTGCACTGTTTATTTTAAGATTTCACTTTGTCTCCCTTTTTTACTTAACATTTAGTCTGAGAATTGACTCCTGGAATCGATTCCATTGATTCCAAAAACTTTGGAATAAGAATTGTAAAAAAAAATCTGAAATCGAACAACCCAGGTGAAAACTTACAAACTGAGGCTTTAAGCTCATTTTAATAATAATAAAAAAAAGTACAAGCCAGCCAGTGCTAGAATAGGAGAGTGTTTGAGTAGAAAAAAGAGCTATGTAATTCAAGTAAATTTAAATCATGACCAAGAATTGGACAGACATTATGTGGCATTGTGTGAGAGTGGGGTTCTAGGGGAGAAGGAATTGAACTAAAAGGGAAATTCTATTATAGCATCTCTTCTCCAAAACTGCATCTCACACATTTGTATTTTGGAAAATGACACCTTATCCCTGAAAAAACAGGGCCAAGTCTTTCTGTTTATGAACTCAATCCAAGTTCAGAGGCCAGGCTCCGTAGCACCGCTCTGGCAGGCCTTTGGCTCGCCCATATCCCAGCTCACATGTTGTACGCTACGTATATGGGGTCCAACTGATCTGCCAGGAAGGAGTCTCTCAAGTGCATTCGCTGCTTTTCTCCTCTGGAGTTTATAGGAATGACCCCTGGGTCAACAATAACCACCACACCAACAATCAGATGGTGCTCCTCTAATACTACATTGGTTACCAGCGGGACCAGGTCTAAAGCGTCCTGCTCTGATCCGCAGAGTTCAGCCACCACCACCAGCAGATTTGTCCAGGTGAACACAGCACTGCAGAGGGAAAAAAGAGCACGTAAGAGTTTAAGGGTAGTATGATTGCAAGAAAAACATTAAGCAAAGAGCGTGTCTCTGAAATCTTACCTTTCGCCGATGCTGCGGTGGGCACGTGATACGCTGGTCTCGATGTCAATTGGATGATACCGCAAACCTCTCAATTCTAAAGTCTCATCCAGAGAGCCCACCACAAACAGGGCGTCATGGCGATCTAAACACAAAATGTTACAAACATGGACATTTTTACAAGAACATTAATTTAGTGTGGCATAACAATGCACTGCATAGTCTCATAATTTATCTCATAACTTTTTTTTTTGAGAGTGGTCAATGTCACAATTTCCTTAAATTTGATTAGTGACCTAGAATCTAAATATATATTAATATATTTTACATCATTTTTTGGGGGGTTTAACATTTTTTTCGTTTTTTCTGGGACTGCATGAAAAAAAAACGTTTGCATCCCACAGTACATTGCCTCCACCAGTCTTTCATGAGCACTTCATCCTTTATTCTTGATTCATCCAATTGTGTTTCTCTCTCTCTCACCTCCACTGGAGTCTGTGAGTTCTGTTCTCTTGACAAATCCCAGGTATCCAGTTTTGGCCCAGAGTGTTTGAGGATCTCCAAAGCTCAGTTTAGTGTTGAAGTGGTCAGCCTGCAGGTTTTCCTCTCCGTATATTGTGTAGTATCCTGTTGCATTGTGGGGACTGTTCACCCAAATCTGGCAAAGAGTGAAGTATATTACTGATGAAGCTTAGGAATCTATTTTGCCCCTCTATCTATTTCTATCACTTGTTTATCATCATGGAAACAATGGTCTGAAAGACATTCTTGAGATGAAATATGAGACGTGATGTATGAACAGAGAAAAACAATCACGGTATCACTTATCTTGTGTCAATTCCAATCAAGCTGTAATTTTGTCAAGTTATGCAAAAAGTGTAAAAAATTTGGGATACATAATGCTAGCTTTGAAATGTGCCTAAAAATGTTTAAAGTGTAATAATTTCTAGAAAAATTCTCTTAAACGCATTACATGATTTGAAAAATAAAAAAACGCCAAAAATAACTCTCCTGTGAATGTTAGTATACAAATAAAATAGCTTATTAAGTGTTTGAAAATGCGTTTTAAGGTAGTTTATTTTCTAAAAATGCACAAAGCTGAATACTATATGTAAACGCACCTCTCCTAGATGAGAGTCCCCTAGCGGTCCTCTAGTTTCTGGATTGACTATGATCACCCTCACACCAGGAAGAATCTAAAAGAGAGAGAGAAGAAGAATGAAAGCATTAACAATGTTCAAACTCCCTATTTTTTTTACATTCATTCTAGATCCAACAGTGGAATGCGCTTACTGTTCCAGACTCCATGAGAGGAAGAGACTGTGGCGCTCCTCGCTCTACTAACCTCACCCTACAACACAGAAACACCATCATCAGTGTTATACAAGAAGAAAGAGTGTTTATGACACAATATAATCACAGAGTCGAGAGGAACCAGCAGATCTGGAGCTTTTTTCATATTTGACAAAACCAAGGATCTTAATAGATATAATTCTACAGTATTTAAAACAGTAAAAACCATGTGATTTCTGCTCTACTAATGGCACCAAATGCAATTACAATTGGCTGAGCCAGAAACTGGCACGTTCACACACAAAAACACACTTCACCTTTTAGTATTTAAACCTTATTTGTTTTGTGTGTACATATATATGTGTTTCTCTTACCGGTCATGTCGGAGGGACTTCATGTCCACATACACAGTTGAGGGGTCTGGTCCAGTTGTACCCTGTGAAAAACACAAACCCACACACACATACACATACAGATCAGCTGCACCTCAAATAACTGAAACAGCAGGTCTGACACTCAATTTGCAGAGGAAAATCAACTTGCAAAGTTTGAACTTCAGGTAATCTACCTGTAGGCAGATGGCCAGGTTCACTCTCGACCCAAAAGCAGTGCTGACAGCCCGCATGGAGAGTCCAAGGTCTTTGAACAGTTTGGAGAAGGAGTGTGTGAGAGCCAAGCGCGGACGCTCCTCAGCAATCACCACACAGCTCCTCACACACGACAGATTCACACCACGTGCCTGAAGTCAGATGGACACGAAGAACATCAGAAGAACATGTGAAGATTTAAAAAGAAGACAAGCTATGTTGTATTTTTGTTAGTGGGGAAAATTTGCAGATATGTGAAAGACCAGCATGTGTTTTGATTCATATGCAAACTTGTTTTAGAGGCAGACTCTTATGTTTCCCACACTTTGTTGCATTGATTTTGATGCGAAAAAGCTTAACCCGTATGAGTGGGGTCCAGTGACTTTCATAGAATGGACAAAAAAAAATCATCAAAATATTGTCTTTTGTGCTTTGTAGAATAAAGAAAGTCATACAGGTTTGGAATGACATGAGGGTGAGTAAATGAAGACAATTCTTATTTTCGGATGAACTATCCATGAAATCAAAATTCTTATTTTTTTAATGGAATATTGGATTATTTATTATAAATTATTTTTCTTTTAAACTCATGTGCATAATCTTTAATCAAAATAACTTCCCCTCCCTCTTCCCCTCTTTTCTCTGATGATGTGCTTACTGACTCGAGGGCGGGACAAACTGTAACTCGCATTAGATCACAGCAATAGCAAACCACAACGATTCAATCAATTTCCAACTGACAAAATGAAGCCCCATCCTACATTTTTTCTAAGACGTTTCACAACAGGGAAGAAAACACTATCACAACTTTTGTTTTATGCCAACTTTAAGTGTGCTAATATATACCTTCAGCATCTCCGTTTGTCCGCCCAGGCCCTTGGTGCAGAGCTCCATGACAGAATAGGAGCAGAAGGTGTCTCTGATGCGGTACTGACTGAGC
The DNA here is from genome assembly GCF_963993115.1 of Abramis brama. Lineage (NCBI taxonomy): Eukaryota > Metazoa > Chordata > Actinopteri > Cypriniformes > Leuciscidae > Abramis > Abramis brama. The sequence continues at coordinate 11,404,314 of NC_139973.1, read as the reverse complement.
GTGCCCAGCCACAGGGGCAGTGAGATCTCCAGCTCCATAGGAGGTATCAGGATAGACTGATGACCTGAGTATACACTGCAGAACACAACCACATATTAACATCGACTATGAAGGGAACAAGCCATAGCGTGAGATGACAAAGCTGTGAGTCTTTCTATGTTAGTATGAGACATTTGTATGTGACTGTTTGTGTGTATCCATCTGTTACCTCGCAATGCACCAGAGCACAAAACCAAGTCCACAGTAGGGGTCGAGGCAGATGGCGATCTGGCGAGAGGAGTACAGCTCACACTGTAGCTTTATAGAGCGGCACAGAGCGCTCACCGCCGCGTGAGAGATCTGATAGACAGCCAATCAGAGAGGGGAGTCTCAAATGTACAGATCAACTAACATTTGTTTTAAGCCTGAGGGAGGTATTTGCTACAATGGGGTCCAAAACATCTAAGACAACACTGAAAATCAAGAAGTCTAACTTAAACCAAAATGTGATTTAAAAAAAAAAACAGAAGCATTTTCAGTAGTTGTCTCAGACTTTTGGACAGCACTATATATTTATAAAATCCAAAAACACCTCTGATTGGTCAGTTATTCAATGACCCTAGAATTAAATGTCACCAAATCTGCCTGAAACAGTGATGAAACATATCCATTGAGATGTCTCACCTTCACTCCTGTCAGCATGCCTGTGGTTGAGACACTGAAGTCCAGATAGGCCATCATCTCAGCATTGGGCGGTTTGTAGACTGTGGGAGGTCGTTTGCGAGGCAAGTCATCTGGGGAAAAATAAGAGAAATTAATGTTAAACTTGAGTTTGCATGTTTGCATTTTCCACACGATGCGGCCAGAGCTGAAGTTTGACTACCAACACATGGAAAATATGACTGTACACTGCAAAAAAAAGCTTTTCTTGCTTAGTATTTTTGTTTTGTTTCCAGTCCAAATATCAAACATTTCTTAAATCAAGATCTATTTACTAGATGAGTAAAATTAAATGAGTTTTTGCTTAAAACAAGCAGAATTATCTGCCAATGGGGTAAGAAAAATAATCGTGTTTCTGTTTGAATTAAGATTATTTTTCTATTATTTAAGTCTGCTTGTTTTAAGCAAAAACTTAATTTTGATTAAATCCCCCGGAAAACAGGACATACTATCTTATGTCATTTTACTCATCTAGTAAATACAACTTGATTTAAGAATTTTTAGATATTTGGACTGGAAACAAGACAAAAATACTTGGTAAGAAAAGCATTTTTTTGCAGTGTAACTACATTTAATATGTAACAACAGTGCGGTTTCTGCATGGAACGACACAATGAGTTTTCCAACACTCGCAATGCGGATCACATTTCATATCCGGACTGGAGTAAGCATGTTTCAAGTTTTTATAGATAAATTTCATATACTCTAGTGCCCCAAACATGAACCAGCAACGTGTATGCGCACATATTTTATTATGTCTTTGTAAAATAAACAGAACCTCAGATACTTTGATCTCCTGAGATATGGACAACACAAACACATTTACAACCATTTGTCTCCACACCCCACAGAGTGAAGTTGCGAGAAAGCTTCTTTCCATCCTTCTTTCCATCCTGTCCTTCCTTCACATTTGTTCCTTCTCCCCCACTTCCTTCTCTTTACACATTCTTCTCTTCACTCAGTTCACATAGAAAGATTATATAAAAATCATAATGTTTTATTTGATCTATGTGGACTAAACAAAATACTTTTAGATAGAGCAAGCGTGAAGGCGGCCTTCTAAAAAGTAGTCAATTACCTCTGTCTAGTGACCAAGACTGACGAGTTTGTGATCATGTGACCCGCGTTAAACGCCCGGCACAAGTCTCTCTGTGCGACATAGATTCCTAATGAATGGGTCAAATATAAAGTAAAGAGTTAAATTGAATAATTAAACGTCTCGATAAGGTATCATATAAATGACCAATAACCAATTGCCATTCCAACCTAAATTTGAGGTCATGATAAAATGGAGTCAGATAAAAGTAAATTGGAATTAAATTACTTTGCCACACTGAAAAGAAGGAACATGCAGGTATCATTCACCCGCTCTATTGGAAACTGTTGTTGGGCCGATTGGGCGGGCCTTGCATCTTCCATGTGCAAATAAGGACAATGATACAGCGTTGTGTCTGATTATGAATGCGATGACTCAATGGATTAATCTGATACACAGAAGACAACGACATAGACCGAAAATTCAAAGAAGAATTGACAAAAAAGTAACCATGCCTTCATTCTTTGTTAAACTGATGTGTGTCATTTGTTCACAGATTGTAGTGCTTATAAACTTAATGAAAATATTATTAGAAATTTGACATTTTCATACAGACCAATAGCTCTGCAAAGTTGTAATGCTGATTTGTTGATATTTCTAATAATAATTTATCAAAACATATTTGATTTGTTCATGATAGTTGTTACTAGTCTCTAATGATAAGATTTTTTGTGAGTTTGTTGTCATAGGGTTATATTTTTTTAAAACATTTCTGTCATGACAAATCAAGCCAGATATTTTCCTTGCATGCTTTGCGTGAGACCAGCTAAAAATGTTATGTTATTTTATGTAACATTGAGACTTGTTAGTGCTTAAAGTGACTACTGTGGTGATAAGTCTGTTGTTGCACAAACTGTTACACAAAACTTAAAGTTGTTTCAATTAAAGAGCAAACCCTGATCCAATATATATACTACAGATGACTTTAACCTATTATTATATGAACAAAGTACAGTATGTTCTGCTATGTGCACAGTGGCTATATGGAAAATTGACTGTTGTATGTTACCTGTGTCTATTATGATGGGCCATGTTTTTATGTTGACTGTAGCTGCTGCTTCTTTAGATCTGAGAATCTTCGTTAAAACCTGAGTAGTGAGAATGCAAGCAGCCTTGCTGACCTGAGGAAACCAGGAGAGAGATGTAAAAAACGTTAACAATGCTACCATGCAGTTCAAGGAAAACACACCCAAATAAAGGTGTCTAACAGATGCAAACACACAGACTTACATCGATAATCATGCGGACAGTGGGCAGAGTGGCTGAGAGGTTCTGCGGGTGTGGAGGCCTCACGGTGACAGGAATACAACCAGCATACAAACAGCCATAAAATGCTGCGATCAGATCTATACCTGCACATACAGACAATTCATATGCAATGCAAATTTTTTATGTAAATGTATTTATTTATGCCGAAGCAGTCATAAATAAGTTTTTATGCTCATTTTCTCTATTTTATATACACACACACACAATATACTGTATATATATATATATATATATATAATACGTGTTATTTTAGCATTTATATATATATATATATATATACACACTATTATAATATTGATTCATATTTTGCTTTTATTGATATATTTTTAGTTTTCTTTTTATATTTTTATATTTTTGTATTTTTTGTTTTTATATTTCCATTTAGCTTTCATTTTTTGTTTCAGGTTTACATTAGTAATTTTAATACTTTTTTAATACGTTTTTATCTCAGTTATTTGCCAAGGCAACATTTTTAATTTTCATTTCATTTAAGTTTTTTTTTACGGTAATGTTTTTTCCAATTTATTTGAAATTTCAATTAATTTATTTCAGCTTCATTTAAATTACTGCAAAAAAAAAAAAAAAAATAGTATTAATAGTTTAGTAAAATTGTAATAACAATAACAACACAGTTTTTTGCTGCTTTGCCTTTAAAGGGATAGTTCATCCATAAAAGTTAAATCATCATTTACTCACCCTGGTGTTATTCTAATGAGGTATGACATTCTTTCTTTTTCGGACCACAAAAGGAGAAATAAAATAAATGTCTCACTCTTGCTCGTCCATAAAATTCTGCATCTATCTCCTGTGGGGTTCCCCAAGGGTCCATTCTGGGGCCATTACTCTTTAATCTGTACATACTTCCACTCTAGGAAATATAAAATTCCTTTTCATTTCTATGCCGAGGTTTCTCAGCTGTACCTTCCACTAGAGACTCTCTGCAGCCTCTCATGGACTGTCTTGGGGATATTAAATGCTGGATGGCAAATAATTTCCTCCAGTTTAACAATGAGAAAACTGAGGTGACTATCTTTGGTACCTCCAAAACCAGAAACTCTATCGCTAGTTACTTAGACAATCTCACTCAATATGTTAAGTCACATGCAAAAAATGTAGATGTTATCTTTGACTCTGAGCTTTTTCTTGAAAAACAAATAAGCTCAGTTGTGAAAAACAACTACAATCAATTAAGAATTATTTCTAGACTTAAATCGACACTTTACTTTCAAGACTTGGAAAAAGTTTTTCATGCATTTATTACATCATGGCTGGACTATTGTAATTCTTTATATAATGGTCTTCCTCAATCTTCATTGGCACGTTTACAGATGTTTCAGAATGCAGCAGCTAGACTGTTAACTAGTGCAAAAAAAGGTGATTATATCAGTCCAATTTTAGCTTCTCTTCACTAGCTTCCTGTCTTTTTTTAAATTCAATTCAAGATTTTGCTGATTGTTTTTAAAGCTCTTAACAGACAAGCCCCATCTTACATCTCTGATCTTATTTATTTGAACTCATTATTATTTGAACTTATTTATCTTAAGTCCCTCAGATCGGCCAATAAAGCTTTCCTACATGTCCCACGGTCACGTCTTAAATTGAACAGAGAACAAGTTTGCTACCTAACATTATGAATGTTCCTTCTATTTCTGTTTTTAAATCCAGACTTAAGACACATCTTTACACTTTAGCCTTTCCTGATTATTAATTTATAGATTAGTAACTGTTATCTTTTAGTAACTGTTATCAGATTAGTAACTGTTATCTACTCTATTTTATTTGATATTTTATTGTATTTTATGCTTGTTTTGTACTGCACTTTGGTTAGTGTAAGCTGAATTTAAATGTGCTGTATAAATAAAATTTACTTACTTACTCACTATAATGGCAGTGAATAGCGACCAGCATCAAGCTTTTAAAAAAATGCAAAAGTATCACAGAATGATCCCATGCAACACACGTCATATATTCCAAGTGTTCTGTGGGTATACGATAGGGTTTCGTGAAAAATAAACAGAAACTGAATGTATTATTTAACAAAAATCATTAGCCATTGGTCTTCTGTCAGACTCTGTTAGCGCAACAGTTCACTTCGACTAGCCCAGAAAAAGCACACAAGTTGTGAGAAATCAAGATTAATAAAAATGCATGAGTGGGACATTCTTTTGTGGTCCGAAAAGCAAACACCAGGAGTAAAACTGACTTAATTTTCATTAGGTTTCATTTTAAAGTCACCTATATGTTAACACCCTCTTCAAATGTGAAATGAGAAAAAGCACTTTTCAATAAATACCAATGACTTTGCTGAGTGAACAGCAAAGTCATTGGTTTTTATTGAAAAGTGCTTTTTCAATAAAAAGCCGTTTTTAACTGTCCAGTTCTTAAATAACAGTCTTAACAAAGGACATAGTGTGTGTGATTTACCTGGTGGATACAAAAGCACCACATTCTCTCCGATGTTAATACCACTTCTCTCCATGAGAGCAGCAGCAATCTTCTCTGCTCTTTTATGAAGCTGAACACATGTAGCTGTACACACTGCCACTCCCTAGAGAGAGAGAGAGAGAGAGAGAGAGAGAGAGAGAGAGAGAGAGAGAGAGAGAGAGAGAGAGAGAGAGAACACATTTGTGTTCTCACATTAAAACACATTATAGGCCAGAAAATCAGAAATTCTCAGAAAGCGAGTTTATTCCTTCAACTATTTGTTTGGAATGAATGAGTGTTTTTTTTACCTTGGCATTCAAAAGTACATAAAGCGTATGGTCAGGATCGGTTTGTGCTCTCCACTGTAAAGCCTCTGTAAGGAACTGATGCTAAAAAAAGGCAAGTCAGACATTTCATCAACAATACCTTCAAACATATAACATTAATAACACATTAAATGATTGTGTCATGCCTGTGGCATGTGATTGTGCCATAATGATCATATTTCTTACCATCATTGTAGGCCACATACACAGCTGCATCCACACGAAAGCATTAAAATACCACACAGTGCATTTTACATAAACAGCTTAAAATAATCTGTATGCATTATTTATTTCCTGTTATATGGCCTCACAATACAATGCAAAATCTGAGTTTACCTTCCTGACCAGGTCTTGGTCTTCTATGAGTCCCAGATCTCTGCCTGCAGCCTGTGCAATTCTTTTCCCAGCAACCAAATTACCCACCATGATGGATGCAGGGCCGACACCGACTATGAAAGACATAACAGGACAGAACACTGTGAGAAAAATATCACATCGGACAGATTTTTTTTACCTCCAGATTTGAAGGTTCTCTCACCTCCAAGATCTCCATTTAATCCCTGCATACACACCTGGTTGTTTTTGACGTGGTTTGGGCATGTTGGTAACGCAGGTGTGGGGGCACATGAGGATGTTGCAGGGGTGCAGCGCCCCCTCCAGGAAGAGTTGCTTGGTGTCTGAGATGTGAATGCCCCCCAGGGGAGTTTTGGGTAGGGTGTTGGCAGGAACCAGTGCAAGACAATACAATCCCACCTGATGAATACTGTCAATTGCCTGAAGTCGAGAAACAATACACAAAACAACCAACAAATAAATAAAGCATACATAAAGGATTATCAAACATTTGTGTGTTAAACTAAAACAATCAAATAACTGTTGTATATAAGCAATAAGCCACTCAACACTTTGAATTTTCCATAGCACATATTGACAGCACAGTCACAGGTGTGTATTTATTGGCTAATGTACCAGAGCTTTAAGATGGTGCATCCGATCAAATTTTAAAGTATAAAACAATCTATTTTATAATTACTAGAATAAATATGTCTGTACCTGCAGAACCCGACTCATCCACTGGAAGCTGTCTTCTTCACTGGCATCAGGCCTTTGCTCAGCTACGATTACTATCCTCTCATCATAGAACACAGTCACTGAGAACACAGCAATTCTACAAAACACACACCCACACATCAGATTAATATCTATTCTCATTAAAACAAAGGTTAAGACTAAATTTCCCTCTGTATATTCAAAGGGGAACCCTCACCTGCCTCTGTACACAGTTTTGACTGGTTCCACTGCTAGTGCTGTCGCTACTAGATCGTCAGCGTTGTGACGACGACCACTAACCATTAGCAAGCCCTCATTCTTACCCACCACAAATATCAGACTACCCTGCGGAAGGAGGAGAGATGAAAAAATAGATTTTAACTAGGACTGACAATAGATTCAAATTTTTAATCACAATTAATCGCACCCTTTTTATCGTGAAATTAAGAATAGACCATTCACACTTTCATTTTAGAACATGAACAAAAAATTCACTGTGTATAGTTTGTGGACAATGCGCAAACAGCAAAGAACTTGCTTACATTTTAGATAAGTCAAGTTGCGATACCGAACAGGATCATGTTTGCGCATCAATATAACGGACTCACGCGTGCTTAAAGTAGCCTATGACTCCTGTATGTCACCGCAATCATCTTTACCTTGATTGCAATCCTCATCCATCAAAACATTACTAGCGAGACAGTGGTTTGCTTTATCCAGCTGAGAAATGTAGTTTGCGTATCATCTGGCCATACAGCAGTGGGATGTTTTGATGTTCCGTTCAGTCTGTATTTCACACAGCGCAATGCGTGAAGGCTCGCGCTCTTCAGAAACAATGACAGAATATGACAGTGCTCGGTGTTTAAAAGCGAAACACACACTGGAATGAATAATTCACTGAAAACGCAACGTGAATCTATTCTTTCTGCCATCTCTGATGTAATCAGCATGGTTTTGGACTGTTTTGGACTGATTGTTTGAATGATTGTTTGAATAAATTCGCTTCCTGGATTATTGGACTGAAAACTCAGAGTTCAGTGGCTAAAAATGATCTGATTGCAAACGGAGAAGCGAGATCGGGTTAAACGGTTTAAAATTTAAACTGTCCCTCTCTTGTTTTCCTCTTTCACACTCTTACCGGTCCAACAAAACCCAGCAATCCCGACCGCACAAATGGGATTTCACCAATAGGAGCACCACTAGCGTTGACTGGGATCACCTGTGAGATACCATAAAAATATGTTTATGGTACGCAATTCAGTACAAAGTTTTATAATCTTCAGTGTATGAGAGTGTTAAGTTGATCGTCATACCTCAAAGGTGTTTTTAGTGACTCCAGACAGGCCGTAATACATGGTTCCACCAGCACGAGAGTTCACCACGATCTCTCCGATCTCATCCGTCTTGCACAGCATGGGCGGCCCATCCGGTTTCACAATGCACATCAATGCTAAAGCACATCAATGCACACACATGCTGACTTCAGGCATGCACATATGATAATAACAGATTTTAAACTTTGAGTGACAATACCATAGTATTAACATAGTCTATACACACCCAAGGTAATATCATGATTCTTTTTTTAAGTGTAGACATGTGAATCACACGCATACAATTCAACACACACACACACACACACACACACACCTCCTGGCATGACATGTCCCACATCCTGGACGGTGAGAGCAGAGTTCTTGTCTTCAGTGTTGACCCTGATGACCCCATGACTCAGCCCAGTCATGGACAGGATGGCTCTCGCTGGAAGAGGTGCACCGGGGACCCCAGGCCTGGAGAAAGTTCACACAATCAGGGAACAAATGCTAATATATTTCATTTAAAATGGGATTGTCTAAAAATGATATACCTGCGAATGGCAACCGTCATGGCCTCAGGTGATGTAGCACACGGGCAGATGACCTCTGGCTTCAGACCATAAGCCTGGAATACGTTCAAAAATGCATCACATGATGAAACCGACCCTGAGCCAGAAACAGATACAGAGAGACAAAAAAAGTGAAATCGTTAAATATAAATATTAAATGAACATCATCTCCCGTGAAGTGTCTGCAGGAGGCCTGTTAGCGTAACTCACAAGGATTGGCTCCATCAGCAACAATTAGCATGCGCAAGGAGGCCAGACTGGTGTCTCTCTGATCTCGGTGAGCCATCATCGCCCAATGCAGGTCACGACACTTCACCAAGGCAATACGTGCTGTAGAAACACAGACGTTTATCATATCCAAACAAATGTGTGTAGACGACAGACAGATATTTGGTCTTGTACCTTTGTGTATGTGAACTCTCTGAACCCAGGACAGTGGACAGGCCTTCATTACTGCATATGGAACACTGATGGTGTGGATTCGGTTCATCACACTCTGAAACACACACACAGATGTTATTGGGGGAAAACTGCCCAGGTAAATTTTCACCCCAAAATTAAAAAAGAAAGAGCCTATTTTAAGACCATACGATAAAGCACATACCCTCTTACAATTCTCAGTAACCTCATTATCATTACTGAAAAAACTATCTATATTATTTATATTTACATTGCAAATAATACAAAAGTTCAAATCATTGTTAGGGATGCACGATATATCGGCCACCATATCGATATCGGCTTATATTAAAGCTGATAAATAATGGATTTTATTTCAGCTGAGACACTTCAGATGCGCACTGTTCGCCATGATGGTTTTGAATTGCTTGAAATATGATTAGAATCACTTCAAAAAAGGAAAATACAGTTAAGTGCAACATGTGCAGCGCAAGTCTGTCATATAGGCTACATAAAATTATAATGAGAACATCAATATAATTGTGTGCTTGGGACATGGATTTTAATGGTGAGACTTTTGTTTTTGTAATCAGCCTCTCAAAAATTATATAAAAACTTATCAGCCAATATATCGGTTATCGACTCACAAATATAAAGAATTATCGGTTATCTGCCAAAATTTTCATATCGGTGCATCCCTAATCATTGTAATATTTGATGCACTGATCTGAATAAATGTGTAGTAATAGCATTGATGACACATCCACATTTTGTCACTCACCGTGAGAACTCCATGCCACAAACCCATGTCCTTCTTAAAGTCCAAAACATTCACCAGTGTCTCACCTGCGTGCAGACGCATTCCGTTACATCTCCAAACAAACTAGCTAGTTCTTTGGTTTAGTGTAACTGCAACAAAAGGATGGTGTTTCCACAGCAACAGCATCACTCACCCTCACAGTAGTTACAGGCCTGAGTGAGTGACTGGCAATGTGTTAACATCGCAACTTTTGAAACCGCAACGCCCATCACTGTGCCCTCCTTACTGGCCTTATACTGCATGAGAGAAACAGATGAGGAGATTTACATGTATTCAACAAACATACACACACAGAATCACATGAAGCACATGATCTTACCTCTATGTATGCCGTGTCTGTGTTGGCTGTTGGGATATGAGGCTGCCAGTCTTTCGAAGGCTTCGTGAGGTATTTGGAGTCTGTCACCACCCACTTTAACCTGGGCCAGCCTGTCAGAAACCCAACTAGTATTAGATCCATCATAAAATTCTCATCACCGACTGGCTTTTGAAAAGAAATGGATGTAATTTGCATGTGTGAAGTCTCTGACCTTTAAACTGTAATATTTCTCCAGTGGGGGTCTTGGGTAAACCCTTCAAACAGATCTCACTGGTCAAAGCCAGACCCACCCCACAGCTACCTAGCAAAAAACCAACTTGGCTGCTACCCGCATCCTGTAAACACATGGAAAACATTTTGACCACAATAGCAACATGATTTGTTAGCACTCCATTTAGCTGTAGTGACTACCTTTCGGGATAGTGGAACCTCTATTGGCACAGGAATGACTTCTGCCAACAAACAGCCATAAAATGCGACCCAGAACATACCAGGGTCACTGTTAGGATACACCAGCGCCACCTGGGTCAATAACAAAACATTACTTGCAAATAATTAAAGTGCAACAGCAGCATTTTTCCAAAATAAAAGTTGCTTCTAACAATATATAATATACTAATATATGTATATGTATAATACTAATAGCAATGTGAAGTAAATGAGTGTTTACATCAGTATTGCATTTTTAAACAAAAACGAAAAATATAAATAAAAAAAATTCTTAATTGAAATAAGGCAAAAATAAATTAAAAAGTATTTAATAGAAATGTTAAATAGAAATGTTGCTGGGTTAAGGAAACAAATATGAGATGGAGGAAAAAATATTTGTCAATGCTTTGGCAGGAAAGCAAATGTTTTGCTTTCCCCCTCGAAACTTTGCGTTCCCTTGAAACTTTGCTGCTAAGTTTTCAGGGGAACGAAAAATGTTTTGCGAGCGAACACAAAGTTTCTCGGGGGAATGCAAAAGCATTAACTTAATATTTTTCCTACCAAGTCGTATTTTTTTCCCACCACCATGTCCCTTTAGGGGCTCCGTACTTTAGCAACTAACTAAAACAAAAGAACTTGAAGATCTAAACTGATTGAATTAAACTAAAAAAAAAAAAAGCTACAAAAATAAAATAAACATGACTAAAGCACATAAAATTGTTAAAGCAACACTAAGGAACTTTTCCTCTTCGGTCCCCCTACAGGTTGGAAGCGGAATTGTCCATTACCGCTGTCGTAAATAATTTCTCCGCCCGCAGCCTACCATCGCACGCACGCTCGCTGTTTATTCAGCACCGGCTTTGGAATGAACGATGTCCACAGACAAGGTAGAGTATGTTGCATGCTTTCATGAAAGTATGATGTTTTGCGACATCAGAAACGAAGAAAAACTAAATAATGACTATTGTAACGCTTGACGTAAAGCAAGTCAAATTTGTAGTTTTCTTATGTCTCATTCGAACTACAGAAACGCGACCCGGTTTGGCAAACTTGCATAGTGCGGTTATATCAGATATAGGGACGCAAAGCGAATCCAGAAGTGCCTTTCACCCTGTTACGACTTGATGAACCACTGATACGATTTTGGAAACATTATTTTAAGGTAAAAAATGTTCCTCAGTGTTGCTTTAAAACCTAAGCTAAAATTAAAAAAGAAAACTCAAAATATAAAAAACCTAAAAATATTGCTAAATATGATAAAAACATATTAATAATACTAAAATAACACTGGTTTATGTGCACAAACTTGTCATAAACACCTATAACTGAGATTTATATTAAGAGGAAATGATCTTAAATGACAAAGAGTTGTTTTGTTTTTTTACCCGGTCTCCTGGTTTGATGATCTGCTCATTTTTTGCTCCCAGCTTGTTGAGGAGAGTGTAGGCCAGCTTTACACTTCGACTCCACAGTTTCCCTGTCAATCACACACCAATCAGCCCATAGACCTTTCTTGCCAATCCCAGCATCTGCTTTCAATCAAGATAAGTGCTTTGCTTACCATACGTAAGTGTATAGAGTGGTTTTCCTGTGATATCCAGAGCTGTGAGGGCAGGGCTTTTGCCCTGTGTGGCACCCCATCGAGTTAATGCTGCCTGAAGAGCAGGAGGCCAGTTACTGACCACACCCAACGGCTCCCCCTTCACTGGGATTATCTGCCGACCTTCTGGCCTAGGGGTGTTAGGATCTGTCTGAGGAACTGAGGAGGAAGAAACACGTCGATCTACATTAATGCACCGTTCTTTCAGAGTGTGTCTGAGAAATGGCGAGGACTGAATTTATCCTGGAGTACCTTCCACGATCTCCTCTTGGTCGTCCATGAAGAACTCACTGAGTGGCGGGCGTTTGGGGCGTTTTAGCGTGTTTAGCAGCTGCTGGATCTTTGTGGACACACGACTGGACACCGGGACACCTACACCAGGATTGGGGTCAGGTAGGGTGGGATGAGACAGACGAACAAAGACACACTCCCGCACACTTTCAACTGAACTGGGAATTCGTAAATCACAACTAGACTATATGTGTACATGTATATACATGTTTTACACTCTCCTACAGTGGTATTTATCAGTCCTGGTCCAAAGATATCCTGATATACAATGGCTTATAGATCAAATTAAACTTTTTATTATTATTTAAAATTACAAACTTATTATTTAAATTATATATACACTACTATTTAAAAGTTTGGTGTCACTAAGATTTTTTTTTTTTTTAAAGAAATCAATAGTTTTAATCAGCAAGGATGCAAAAACAAATCTAGAAACTGTTTTCAACATTTAATAATAAGAAATGTTTCTTGAGCACCAATTCTTGAGCATATTAGGATAATTGCTGAAGGGACACTGAAGACGGGAGTAATGAGGAATAAATTATCACAGGAATAAATTACTATTTAAATTGGAAAAATATCTTGATTTTACTTAATCAGATAAATCTTAATGTCCCCAAACTTTTGAACTGTAGTGTATTATTACTTATTTATACTGATATATTTGTATTTATTCAATATAAAAAATAAAAAAAGACTTGTGCAAAAGACATATTGACTTTTTATCATACATATGTGGTGCTTTTGCATATTTCTGAACCTTCAGTCCTCATTTATTGTACTGCATAGAAGAGAGTGACCAACTGTAATGACATGAGGATGAGTCAATTATTTTCACTATTCCTTTAAATATCACTGGTTCACCTGTAAAGCATTCCTAATGTGTTATGAAGGATCAGGACTGAGTAAAAACCACATGTAAGCAGAGCTGGAGGGATGAGTGATCTACTATTATTTATTTATTTTCCTAAAAAAGTACAGGGTTTCACTCTGGTTCACACACTGGTTCATCTTTGTGTAACACATATACAGTATACAAACACAAACACACAGCTTTAAAGTCGACCTACAGGACGTGTCTAGACCAATCATTACCTCTGCCTATTCTTCTCACTGACAGAGAAAAGCAACATGACACAAGTGGATAAAAGGTAGAAAAGAAAAAAGAAACGGGATGCGATTAATGAAGCAATCATAAACACAGCATTCATAAAGACTTATTGAAATGTCCCTACTGAGATGTTAACACAAAGTTCTGAGAGACATGAGAAGAAAGTTATGAAAAGAGTATACATACATTTTCAGAGTATGTATGTCTAATGCAGCACACAACAAATACATGTTTCTCTTTTTATATCTCTTTCTTTTACTCTTTTTTCCCCTCTAAACACACACACACACACACACACTCAGTACCGTCTGCTGTCTCCATCATGCTGGACCGGCTCTGTCCTCGACTCATGCCTCGCACCACGGCGTTGGGAGGCAGATCCACACGAGAGCCTCTGGCCTGAGCTTGGGATGGCACATCAGGAGGCCCGACTCCTCCTCCTGGATCTGGTCAAAATAACACATATTACACACTCATAATCAACCCTCAAAGTTTTAAAGATATTTTACCCTTGCTCATAAAGGAATAGCTCACCTTTCTTTCTTACACGGAAAACAAAAGGAGAAATATAGTAGAATCATGTTTGAGGTGCTTTTTTAATCCAATAGTGAACTATTCCTTTAAGAGTCTGTGTAAAACTATGTCCATTCAGGACTGCTTTCAGTACATGCTTCCTTCAATTGCGTAAACTAGTGATAAGGCCAAAGATATTTGAAGGTAACATGAAATCAAACTATTTACTATTTAGTATTTACTTTGCTATTATTATATGGATTTCTTAAATACTTAATTCTAATTTATTAATCATTCTGTGTTCAAATGCTTCTATACAATTTCCTATATACACTTCCGTTTTGGGTCAGTAAGAGACACACACACACACACACACACATACATGCATATATACCTGTATATAAATAAATAATTTTATTCAGCAAATATTAAGCAGCACAGATGTTTTCAACACTGACAGTAATAAGAAATATGTATTTAAAAAAAAACAGCATATTAGAATGATTTCTGAAAAATCATGTGACACTGAAGACTGGAGTAATGATGCTGAAAATACAGCTTTGCCATCACAGGAATACATTATATTTTATAACACATATATTTTAAGTTCTATTTTAAGCACAATATTACTATTTTACTGTATTTTTGATTAAATACATCCATCCTTGGTGATCAAGATACTTATTTCAAAAACTCTCATATCACTCTGCAGTCTCTTTCTTCTCACATTATGAAGTAACGTAAACTCAAATTAATATTTAATGCTATTTGATTTAGTTATTTGCTAAGTAGACGTGTAATTTATGAGATACAGTCACTCGCTCTTCTTCTCGAACCTCTTCAGGGTGATACAATATTCATCACCCTGTCAAGGTTTATTTTGCCTTAATGATCGACTGACTGTATGTTATATCTTACATAACTGTCTCTGGTTTTACTGTGTCTCATCATCATCGTACATCATTGTTTTCATAATCTTTCTTTAAAATGAAAGAACTTTCTCTGCCTCTGTAGACCAAGGCTGTGAGGGCAGAGAAACGTATCATTAACCAAAAATATAACATCATAGCCTACAGAATATTCTGTTTCAAGTCTATTGCAAACATGAGTTCATTAGTTCCTCTTGGCTAACCCCACAGTCTGCATGCTGTCTACAGCTATTGTCTACATCTCTTAACAATTTCACACACACTCAGGGGTATGTCATGTGCAGGAAAAGCACACTCTCTGAATAAGTACAGTCTGGGATCAAGTGTGTATTAAGTCCTGAGATGATTAGTCCTGAACCACATAACAAGCTCAACCAGATCTCTGAGAACCTTTATTAATTTTTCATCAGCTCCTATGGACAGACCAATCATTCATAGGCTTTAAAACACACAGGTGGGGCAGAGGCTTAAGGGTGGAGCGTGTGGAGGGGGTAGATAATATTCGTAACTCACAACAAATCTTAAACACACAGGACAAGGTGAAAGATTTCTAACACTTGACTTTACCTCTTCCTATTCTTCTCACTGACAGTCACAAAAGATATAAATGAACAGAAAATAAACATTGGGCAGAAATAATGAAGCAATGAAAACACTTGCACAAAATGCCTGGTTAAGCTGCTAAAATTACTTAAAACCAAATGGTAAAATCTAAAGTGTATTTACAATGACACAAAGTGTGTGGGGGTAATGGTGACTCACCGATGCGTGTCTGAGCGAGGGCCTCGGCCAGGGCGGAGGGCTGGGAGTGGGAGTGGGGTGGGTGGGCAGGTGCGGGTGGAGGTGGGACCTGCTGAGACTGAGGCTGAGGGGCCTGGGTGGGCCGAGACTCCCCATGTGAGAGAGTGGAGGAGGCAGAGGAGGAGGTGGAGGAGCCGTGCAGAGAGCTATTAATCCAGGTGTCTGGAGACTGCTGAGGCCCCGCACTTTCACTTGACACGGCCTCATCATCAGAGGAAGATGAGGAGTCTGACAGAGAGAAAGAGAAATTAAAAGACAAGGAAGAGAATGATAGAATAAGTACAAGAAGAATAAAGGTAAGAAAAAAATAGTAAATGCAGTTGTCACAATACCAAAATATCAATACTTGCTACATTTTATAATTTTTAAACCACACCAAAAAATGAACACATATACATATTGAATTAATATAGGTTAAAGATTTAAAAAGTAACTAAAATTATAATAGTTTATAAGATATAAAAATTAGATAAACTTATTTATGAGATATACATAATTACATTTAAATGTAGCTAAATAAATGTTTAAAAAAAATGAAAAATACAAAAGAAAAGAAAAGAAAAGAAAGAAATCTGATTTAATTAAAAATTAAATAATGGGTGTAATCTTTCCTGCATGATTATTATATAAAATACATAAGGGTGAGGATTTGACGCTGTCAGAGTTTTACTGAGAAATACAAGTACTTTGCCATTTTAAACAGGAAAAGTGTAAGATCTCGATTAACTATTATTATCTATTAAATATAAGATAATATATATCTTCATTTCTTTATTTGGTGCTTGTATACATTACCAGGTGGGGTGCAGTTGTCAATTGGTGACTGTACATATGCGGACCGACGTTTGGTTGGCATGGGCAGCGCCATCTTTTCCTCTTTATGCTTGGCCAATGCTGCCTGGACTGCCTCAGTGTGGATATCTGAGACAGACAAAAAAAAAGACAGACAGTTTTGTTCCTAGGACATCTGCACTTAGTGTGATGTTAGCAGATGCCTCAGTAGATGATTTTATCCAAAGTGACAGGTAAAGTCAACCTTGAACATCCTGAGGCTAAATGCTTTGTTCCAGAGTACAAGACTGATTTGAATCTCATTAACTGACTGCCTTTATCTCGATTCAAATCAGTAACTTTTGTATTATCAGCAAAGCTTCTTAGCCAATAGGCAGTCACCCATCAGAGTGTTGGTACTAATTACACAACAAGGTCATGAACATGCTCTATGACAACAGTAGGACCGTAAAATATATATACACGTCTGTGGCGAGCAACTGAACAAACAACCTACACAATCAAATAAGCAAGCTACTATCTTTCTATTGCCACAAAGCACCAGAAATCCACAGTGACCCATTTCATCTAGGCAACCATTTTGTCCAAGCGTGGCTGCCGTGGCAGATGACTAAACAGTTCTTACAAGGATGTGGTCAGAGAACAGGCAAATATTACCATCTGCAGGGACTCTGTAAACCTCACACCCCATAAATCTCAAGTAAAGACTAGTCTATATACAGCTTAATGGAATTATATAACAACATTTTATAGGTGAAGTGTGTCGTTTGTTCAGTGTTGAAAAACGTTCTCCTATCCCAGTTTAAAGTGCAAAGACCACTATAAGTAACCCATATAAATAAGTTTATAAGTAAGCCTTGGGCTGTATATCCTCATTTTTGCTATTTTGTTTAGTGCCCCCAAAAAAAGAGTCAAACTCTGCACTGTAATAACGTAAAGAAAATGTAACAGAAAAAAAGTTGTATATGTTGTCAAGCTGTTCTAACCTGATCTGTAGCGTTCATCTCTAGTCCCGCTGCTTCGGTGTGGTCGCCGTGTGCGCCGGTGGCGTGAAGAGGAGGAGGATGAGTTTGACGGGCCAGGTTCAGGTTCAGGTTCAGGTTCAGGTTCAGGTGCCGAGGCGGAGGCGGAGCTTGGACCAGGGGACTGTGCATCATATGCCGGAGGCGGAGCCAAATCTGTAGAGATAATAAGAGTGAACTTCATTAAAACTGGCAGATGCAGTCAATGACTACAGAAAATGGGAAATATTAATACGAAGAACTGTGGTTTTCATCTCAAATATCTCCAGAATAAAACAACAATTCTATCTCACAACAGCGACTGACAATAAAATAATGTTTCATGCTGCAGTCCTATATTTGAGCAGTAGAAGGCAGCGCAGAGGGACTTTGGATGGAACCCTCAAGAGAAACAGCCTGAGAAGATGTTTCATAACCACATTATCATATGAGTCAGTGGACGACCAAGTAAAAAAAGGAGGAGGGTGAAAAAGCAAGGATATTTCTGTAATTCTTACTTTGTATTTGTGTCAAGTAGGGTGCTAAAACTTTGGCCCTCTTCTTCTCGTATCCTTTTTGTGTGATGTCACCTAAAAAATGAGAGATAATGTTAAATTACCAGTTAAAAACACGAACAGCATGAATTCAATTCATTTTTTTGTTCAAATGTCTTTGAACAGTCAGATAGATTGTGGTTTATATTTGCAGTTGATCTTGCAGTGTAATTTTTTAACATACAGTGGCCCCCAAAATGTCAAATTTGAATGACACTGCATTAGATCACAAAACATCCAAGCAATTGAAATATTTTGATTTTGCATAAAATAAAAATAATTATTTAAAATTGTAATAATATTTCACAATTTTTCTGATTTTACTGTGTTGGTAAGCATCAGAAAACATGCTCTGAAACCAAACCAATCCCAAACTTATTAATGGTAATGCTAAATAATATCAAGTATAATAGGAACGCATTATTGGAGTTGATGAAGGAGGAACAGTTGTTTAGAAAAACCTAAACACCGAAATCTTAAAAGATCATCACATTCTTACATTCTGACAGCCAAGTTGATTTGTGCGATTTAATGCTGGATTCTGCTTGTGAGTGTGAAAGAGAGCAGAATGTGTAATCTAGTGGGATTATGCAGGATGGAGAGAGCTTTGGTTATGATACGTGAGCAGCTCTAGCTCATTTCAACACATCCCCTAAAGGGGCAAGATTTCAAAAGAGATAACATGAAAATATTTATTATCCCATAGAAATCAGATTGGCCATTACGCTTAAACGTTGAGAGCAAACAGCACGGATTCATAAGGAGACGCCACTAAACAAACCATTCTTTCAAGAGCATTTTCCACATTAAAAGAAAAATGGAAAATAGAGAAGGAAGAGTCAACTCCCATAAGTAATGCATGAGGACCAAACCCAGCTGCACTATGGGATATTTTTAGCTTCAACAGACTGTTCTATCACATGTAGCTATGAAGGGGGTTATGTATATGTGTTCATTTTGTATATGATTATTTGAGTGTTATTCAGAAAGAATGTTTTGGACTGCAATAAATGGCACAAATAAATGCGCTCTTCCAATTCAACCGCAAACTGGACGGTTTTATTGGTGGCCTAAGGTGGTCCAGTCCACACTGAGGCTCAGATGGATTGTGATTGGTTGTTGGGGGAGTGATGATAATGTGAAGTGAGTGACAACAGACTAAGGCAGAAATCTACTTTTATCCTTGATCACTCACTCATACACGGCATGGCCAAGACTTAGACACTGTCAGTCCATGCAACTGTAAACCTGTAACATTTATGCTACAATACTACCTCAAAATCTTACTTCCAAAAATCATATTCATAATTCTAAATTTGGAATTTTATTACTGTTCCTTACTGTTCCTTTTTAAGTAATCTAGTAAAATTACCAGGATAACCTGCATGTAATCTGTACAATAATTTTAACATATAATCCAGACATTATGGCCAAAATGTAACCTTAATTCTGAATTTAATTTGCAAACCCTTGTTTTAACCCTTGTCTTGCAAACCTGTCCTGAAAAAAGGTAAATTTTTCCAGGACTACAACCCAAAACTGCACTGGCCTGAGATCCAAATCTTATTTTAACTAGAATCAATGTCATAAATCCACTCTGTAATCCAACCAGTCTGAACAGATTTTAAAACATTAGCCATCACTGGTGCAGATTTTCGGAAACTATTTTCAACTCATCCAGACTGCAAATCAGGGCAAAAATATGAGCAAAAATTATATTTGTATTGTATTCCGGCCATCTGAACTGAGCTGATAATCGAACATCAAGAGGGTTTGAAAATCGATTTAATCATGATAGCTCTGTAATCTTGTATTTGCAAGGCATTATGGGCAAAAGTCCTATGACAAGTGACCTTTTTTCAGTAAAGCAGTTTTTTCCTGTCATTTTTTATTTAGTTTATGCATACATAAACAACTACTGGCACGCATGCACAAACAGACAGAAACATAGGGATTTTTGGTTGTTGTTGTTGGTAAAAGAGGAGGTCACTCCTTTAAGAGATAAAGCTACATGAGTGTTATTGTCGGACTGTGATTATCAAGACAGAAAGCATATAAAAGCATATGCAAGTACAAGTAACCTAAATGAAAACTTTGAAAACAGCATGAAAACACCCTTAAAGGGGTGGATGATTATGTTTTCACTTTTTTAAATGAAAACAACCTTTGATACAAAATTACAAATCAATAAAATACATTTATTTTATTATTAAATAATGTTTTAATGTATATTACATTAAATGCGTAACATTAACATTACATATTTATCAAACGAAAAAAAAACGGCTTTAGCAAATAAATAAAAGATATGAACACTAACATTCAAATGTTTGGTGTCAGTAAGATTTTGAAAGAAGTTGTTTTTGAAAGAAGTCTCTTATGCTCACCCACGCTGCATTTATTTGCTCAAAATAAAGTAAAAACTTGAATATTGGGAAATATTTTTATTTAAAATTTCCTATTTTAATACATTTTAAAATGTAATTTGTAAAATGTATTTTTTTAAAGACACATTCCCTGTTATCATCAATGTTGAAACCAGTTGCTTAAGATTTTTGTGAAGATTTTTTGTGGAATGAGGAAGAGTGGAAGAGTTTGTTTGTTTCTTCAATGTTGCAAAAATTATGTTGATGTTAATGATTTCACATTAAGCATTTTCTGTAAAGATAAATACAATAGAGACTGAACCTTCTAGTCTCTCAGTGACTTTCTGTACAACAGACATGCACACCAGCTGCTCAGACTGTGGGAAAGATCTTGGATCTGTGTCTGAGTGAGTAGAGTGTATGTATGGAAAGAGAAAAAGATGGAGAAACAAATTAAAGGTTTTTTTTTTTTTTTATTGACTGAGAGAACTTGTCTCTGAGAGTCTTGTTCCTTTGAAAAGCATTAACTACCCATATCCACCCTCCCTCTTGTGTGCTGCATCACTGGCCCTGAAACACTATGACACAATGACTTTCTCACACAATGACTTTCACTCAAGACACAATACGGCTATCTCTCTATTGTGTCTACACACACACACACACACACACACACACACACACACACACACACACACACACACACACACACACACACACACACACAGCCTTGGTTACCCACCACCAGATGGTGACTCACCATTCAGCAACTTCCAACACTGTATCACACTGTCCTGAAGTTGAATTTCACTGCCCCTCTTTCCTGTTCTTTTGTCCACATCCAACATTCTGTCTCTCTTTACACACACACACACACACACACACACACACACATTTCCTTTCCCTCTGGATGATGTCATGTTCTCCAGTGCTAAATCTTCTACCCTATGACATGGTTTCCTGTTCTGCTGAGAACATAAAAACAGACTGTGAGAGACAGAGAGAAACAGAGACAGACAGAGAGTGACAGAGAAAAAGACACAACAGGGAGTTCAGTTCATTCTTATCTGTTCATGCCTCTTTCTACATTATACAACCAGATCCACAAACCGGCTTTGAAAACTTGCTAATGGAAACAGTAAAGTCAGGGTTACCAGGGTGTGTGCATGCAGGTGACAACAAGACTCAGATTACCACTTCACACACCTGGGAACATGCCTTGTCAGGTGTAACCTTCTTAATTCACTTTGCAATACAGTATAGAATGATCTGACCTGTGTTTACAGTGTGGTTTACCATGTGCAAGAGTAAATAAGGAAAACAAAGTTTACTTTTAGGACCTTATAATTCTGCATAATGACATTATTTTAGGGACAATTAAGCACATTTTAGTCCTCAATTCTCATTACAGTAATGTGAAATTCAGTCTCAATCTAATTATTGTAACAAATAATTAAAATGTATAATTTATACAAGTATTTTGTATAAAAATGTAAAGCATGTCAAAACAGCATTAATATTGCATTTGTTGTACTGCATTTAAAATCATTGCAAAATACTTTTTTTCACTATAATACAGTAAAATAATGATTGTAAAAATAAATAATTACAGTTATGAGAATAATTGTTTAAAAAAATTATGAGAAAGAACATATCAAATAATTTTCCTGAAAATAAATGTCACAATGCAAAAAACCCCGAATGGCCTTAGTAGTCCGTATAGAAAGGAATATTATTTTATTTTATTTTGGGGTAAAATGTGACTTTGACATTCTTTACAGGTTTTGTGAGATTTATCCCCTTTCTAAGACAATCATCCCTGTACTAATGCTCATAACTTAAAGTTAGGGATTTGAACCAACCCCAAAACATAAGTATTACATTTTGGCACATTGTTTATGCTTTGAACATGAATATTACCACAAATCTGTTGGCTTGTTGAGTAAGGTGTCACTGTTTCCTGGCAGATAATAAAACAGGCAAAAAATATTCCCACAGACTAAGACTGAAGGAGCCATATATGGGGACCATATTATCATAAAGACTCGACTTGGGCTAATAAGCAACCACCTAATAGCCACCGCCCAGAATAACCACCTAACAACAATACAAAAAACATTCAACACATTTTCAACTACGTAGTAACACTCTAGCAAACAATCATAACCCTCTATCATTGTGGCAGCAAGATTTGTGCAGGAAAGCACCATTCAGCCTGTCTCTAGCTATTATCACAATTATGCTGTGACACAAAAATTACACATTTCACCTTTCAGCAGCCCTCTAATAAAGGTCATACTATGCGGTGTGAGTAATACGGTTAAAAGGTTTTATGTCATGCTGTTGGGTTTTAGCTGTTCTTGTGGCATATGTGCTTCTTAATGCTTTTAGCTTTATTTGTTATGAATGAGAACAGCCTAAGGCAAACTCAACTGTTACCATAGCAACTATGACTCTAAATAAAACCCACCCAAATACACACACAAATATACATACCAAAACAACACAAAAGCCTACTCAGACAATAAGACATTATTTATGCATGTTTGGAGAAATCATTTTAGCCATAATAAAAGAACAGGAACGCTCAAAATTGCTGTGTGAATGTAAGACCGGAAACAGTTTACACAAATGCAAATGTACACTCCTGCGTTGCACTTGTGCTAACAAACCTTAGTACTCATGGGGCCATTACAGTTACCTTAAAGGGGTGGTTGATTATGATTTCACTTTTTTAACTTTAGTTAGTGTAATGTTGCTGTTTGAGCATAAATATTTTCTTTTACAGAAATCGCTTTTTAAGGACTACAACAAACGGCTGGTAGGGACTACAATGAGCTTCTTCATGGGTTAGTGACATCACTACCCTAAAATTTACATTCATAGATTATCATGACAGAGTATACTATTCAATGACTAGAACAAATTAATTCCACATCAGCTACATAAATTCATTAACTAACCAATCAGACATGTCCTGTTGCATTCTACATGTTGTCACTTCTTCTCAAGTCTGTCCATCTTCCAAGTCTCCAGTTTGAACATAAAAGACTAAATGTTTTTTACATTTTCAGTGCGTGTCTGTGTGAAGTAATTGGAGCTGCTAACAAGCTCCGCCCTCTGTGCTGGGAGCAGCAGCTCATTTGCATTTAAAGGGACACCAAAAATGGTGCGTTTTTGCTCACCCTCAAAAAGTGACAATTTGAACATGCTATAAAAATATCTGTGGGGTTTCACATACACACCCTGGGGACATCAGAGACTTATTTTACATCTTGTGAAAAGGGCATTATGGGACCCCTTTAAAAAATGTCTGTGGCATTCAACTTTATTTGTCATTACTCAGACTTGCTACTAACATCTTGTTATTAACATCCACTTCACATTTACATTCAGTCCTTTAGCAGATAAAATGCACAACTCAGATCTTTGATTTGCACCAAGAATGATTACTATATTCATATACGTTATTTACATATATAAATAATATCCAAAAATATGGTACTTTTTGTTACTTAGGACTTCAGACCACATAAAGAGTCTAACTCCAATTCTGAAACTTTCAAACATACATTAACATAGCCGAGAATAGCTGTGTTATAATATACAAATGAATTATTCATACCATTCATAGTCACGTAAGCTCTAGTTAAGTGTTACCTGAGTGGTAAGTGTTATGAGAGAGATATTTAAGCTCCAACTGGCAATTTGGAAAACTCTGCTCTCTGAATGAATATAGTGTGTGTAAAGTGTGCATCTCTTCTTTTTCGAGCCTGATGTCCATCACACACTGGTGAATAATTCAGTTAGTGAGGAACCCATATCGCAAGCAAAAGATATTAACTATTAACATGTCCTGTGTGGTGTGCGCTTAAGAGCGAGCAAGCTAGCTAGCTAGGCAAACAAGGAGTTTTTTTAAAGGATGGGATAAGGATGGTGGGAAAGAGGAAAAAAGAGAGATCGTGGGAGAGACAGAGCAACATGTTAGAAAGCTTTCTGTGAATCATGGGTAAATGAGTATATTTGCTTCCCGGTGCTCTGTGACCTAGATTAAAATAATCTCTCTCTTTCTGTTTTGTCCCTAGGTCTCTCTCTCCCACTCTGTCTCTCTCTCTCTTTTTCTTTACAACTCAAAAAACCTGCCTGTCCTCCTACAGTCACAGTGGGTGCTTAAGCTACTGAGGTTACCTGAACAGATGCACACAATCAGACATTATACAGTTAGTCCAAGCCTCTTTAGTTTAAGTATATGCTGACCAGCTATGGAAGAGGATTTCCACACACACAGCTCATTTGATCAGCTTAAGTGCATAAAAGCGTCTGAGTATGTGCTGGGAATTCAAGCAGAGATCACGACTGCTCAGCCCTGATGCTTTCAATGGTGCTCATTGTGTGTGTGAGTGTGTCAAAACCTCCTATCTCCACCCCTCTTCCTCTGTCACAAAGACACACACACACATAGAGACAAACTCTTTCATTCACAACACACGTTCATTACAAATAACGAATATGTGCTGATGGTGCAGTCTCTAGACTCATCTTGTTACTGTAAACAAATACATGCATGTGATTTATTGCTTTCATATTTATAATATATAAGTAGAGTATATGCCTTAATTTGCATAATTTACAGAGCTCAACAATGCTCAGCTGTCTCATAATGCTAGACCAGGAAAAAAATAATAAAAAAATTTAATTTATTTTTTTAAATGTATGCACAAATATATGTAAGGATATTTTTATTAAATATTAAGGCTTTTTAAACATTATGATTTCTTTACAAAATATATATTTTCCAATTTTTTTTTATTAAATCATCTTTTTACAGCAATTTGTCGTTGAATATCCTCCTATATCTCACATTGAAATATGTCACTTTACAGAAGTAAAATGGGCAGTAAATGCACTTCCACAGAGAGGGAGAATTATACTGTATAAATTAATGATTCATACCATCCTCTGTCACCTGTGTGGTACATGTACAAAAAAAGTGTTACTTTAGTATAATTTATATACTATTCTAGTTTTTATTAATATTTTGGAATAGTCTTTATTATATTTTCCATTTTTTTATTTTAATTTTAGTTAAAGTTTTAGTAATTTTGTTGTGTATTTTATCATTATTATTATTAGTTTTTTATATATCCATGTAGTTCTTATTCATTTTTATTTTACTTTCATTTACTTTTAGTTATTTTAGTACTTCAAGTTAAACTAAAAAAAAGAGGTTATTATCTTAGCTACTAGCTGAAATAAAATAAGTCAAAACAAATTTATACCAATATATTTTATTTTGTTTGTTCACGTTTAGTTTATTTCAAGCACTGTAAAGGTTTTTGTTCACGTTTATTTTATTTCAAGCACTGTAAAAGTTTTTTCCCCACATGGTTTTAGCTTTAGTTTTAGTTAACCCTGATCCAAAAAGCAATTGCATGAATACATATCCAATCATATTTTACAGTACAGTAAAAACTGTTACTATTCATGCAAATGTGTTAATAATGTCATAACACATTATTCTGCTATTAAAACAATAAAAAGCCTGCCATCTCAGCAGGATAGAAATAACAGCAGCTCTATATAAAAATCGTCTATGGCCGTACTTCTACTATGTCTGAACTCAAACAAAAATCATCAGCAGAAGTGAGCTGGAGGTAGTCACCACTAAAGAGGTTTACTACTCCCACTGGTCCTTCAGAGATTGACATAAAGAGTCTTTCATTGTGACATTTTCTTTGTGCTGTCACCTATAAAGTCTTCAGTGCAAAGGACATAAGATATGGGCGTGACGCTAAACATATGCTCATATACATGACAAACATTTCTATAAAGCAAACCTCGCTACTTAATTAAAAAGTCAGTTTTAACTGTATTCTAAGGGCTGCAGCAGGCATCTCCTGTCTAAGAGCCAAAAAGTGAGGACTGTAGGTGGGGATTGTGAGTTGTGCCAGGACTGCATTGTGGGCATTGAGAAACAGATACGCAGTCTTAGCATAACACACATAAACATAATATATAATAGGAAAGAAAGGATGAATAAAGTGGGTGTATGTTTGCAAAATTGCACCAGCAAGGACACAAGATGATGTTCACAACTGCCATGGAATCCAAAAACACACCGACCATAGTAAGTGAAGCCAAAAGCAAACTAGTCCATCATTTGTAATCTGCCTCCAGGTGCTCTCTTGATTGGCTGTGTGGGAGACATACTGAGAATGAATCCAGGCTGCACTGATGGCAGATCAGCTGTTATGCCAAACAATTCTCTGATGCAGAGATTAATGAGAATCTCTTTTTATATTTGGGTAATGCTGTTTAAGATATTGTTTTGCTCTTCTGAATCTTTCACACACCACTGCTGAAAGGCTTATATAACACATAAGGATGACTAAACACACACACAAACAAACCCGAGCCCCTTCTGCAGTGAATCACAATGACAATAACGGCACACTGAAATGTAAACAACCACACGCACATCTGTGTTATAATTCTTCAATGTATTTCTTTTAGCAGAGGTTTAGACACACCATTCATGCTGTAAACCATTTGAAATGTTAAATAAAGAGTAATATTTTATTTATATCAATTTCATACACATCCATATATACTGCATTATATTGATGCTATTCATTTAAAGGCCCAGAAAAAAGTTTCACACTCTATGCCAAGTTCCATTGTTTGAGTGAGTGATGTCCTATGGCAAGCTGTTTAAACATTTATTCCTTAGAACAAGTTTCTATTTTTATGATACTATTTATTACAAGTAATTCAGTAGTGATTTGTATATTTGTCAAATTTGCAATTGACTATTTTCTAGACACTAGTACTTACTGGATATAAACTGCAAAAATTTTGTCAGTGATTTCTATGGTGGTCTGTGGTTGGGATGTTGACAGTCCACTTCTGTTTAACCTGCATTTATTTCATAAAGATTATTTAGAAATAATATTCTTAACTAAATAATTGAATACCATGGAATAAGAATTACCTTGTTAGTAAGTGTTTAAATAGCTTGCCATACCTACCTGACCTCTCATTGTATCTTATAGCCTATGGGTGTTGATTGTTTATGGGGGAAAAATGAGTTTCGGTCTATTAATAGCGCTGTCAGTGTGTCAAGCAGGAGCCTACACTTATTAATAAAGCATCGACCATTAAAATATACGTTAGTTTACCCAATATAGATTGACCATAAAGAGAATACCTATATTAGCCTATATTGTAATAGGCTGCTGAAGCTATTGTTTTAAAACTATTATACATATAAATATTATTCCCAATGACAGTAAATACCAACTATAGGCTACAACTGACACTGAATACTAGTAGTTGATGAAGTCTGTAGCCTAAATATGAGGACACATGCAGAATATCCATGGCCTGTAGGCTAAATAATCACATAAATACGTCCAGCGCTTCACAGACTCGGTGTTTTTGTTTTGCACAACATAACAGTAAATAAGGAAACATATTAGACCAATGTCTAGAGAGCAAAACGAAGCTGAACAGACGTTTAAAATGCAGATAAACGCGACGTTGAACCAGTGAGATGCAGAAAAAGAGGTCAGTATGTTTCCGCGAGCGGCGGCGACATTGAAGCATCATCAGCTCGGAACCTGTGTGTGGATGCTGTTATTGAGGATGCACGACTGAGCCTGTCAAATCAACACACATCTATGCAAACGCACGCATTCAAACAAGAGAGGAAAAGCCCTTGTTGTTTAAAGGCTTACCCTCCGACAGCTCCAGGTCCAGCTCAGCGAGCTGCTCCCGGACCTCTTGGGGGAGAGCGGACACATCCACACCGCGCTCCGCCATTATGGCCACAAACCGGGGGAAAGAACGGCGCAGAAAGGTTTACCGACAACAAAAATGCCCGTGTCCTCCTCACAGTGAATAACAAATGGTATTAGACAGCAGACCGAGCTCCATCATCTCCGCCATGCAGAGAGAGAAATCCCAACCGATGGGAAGAGTCACATGACCAGGGCTCGGGATGAGGAGCCTGAGCCTGTGGTCAGAAGCCGTGGCGATTTTGCTCCCTCTGCTGTGGTGAGAGAGAATCTTTATCCAATGCAATCTCTTGAACAACTATGGTTAAAGAAATGGCTTCCACTAAAATGAAAATTCTGTAGTTATTTACTCACTTGTGTCTTTCTAAATCCGTAGGTTGTCATTTCTTTTGTGATGCACAAAAGGAGACATTTTGAAGAGGCTTCACGCAGACCTTTTCCTTGCAAGGTTAGTTCATTGCAACCAAGACTATCAAAAAAGAGTTTATATAGATTATAAACGACATAAGGGTGAATAAATAATAGCATAATTTGATTTCTGGGTTAACTATTCCTTTACACTGATTTTTTTTTACTTGTTTAAAGGGATAGTTATTATGGGTGATGGCTATGGCAAGCCGTTTTAACTTTTATTCATTTCCAGGATATGAATTGTTGATATCAACAATTCAATTTTCACTAGTTAAAATTATAATTGTTGATATCAGGAATAATGTTTCTACTAGTAACAATGGCAATTTTTGATATCAGGAATTACATTTCAACTAGTAAAAATGTTCATTCTTGATATCAACAATTTAATTTTAACGAGTAAAAACTATAATTCTTGATATTAACAATTGAATTTCAACTAGTAAAAACTATAATTCTTGATATTAACAATTTATATCCTGAGAATGGCAATAGGCAAGCCGTTTTGACTTTTAATCATTCGCAGGATATGAATTCTTGATATCAACAACTAAATTTTCACTAGTTAAAATGGTAGTTATTGATATCAGGAATTAGATTTCTACTAGTAACAATGCCAATTTTTGATATCAGGAATTACATTTCCACTAGTAACAATGCTAATTCTTGATATCAGCATTTACATTTTCACTAGTTAAAATGATAATTCTTGATATCAACAATTGAATTTCAACTAGTAAAAACTATAATTCTTGATATCTGTAATTGTATTTTCACTAGTGAAATGTCACCATAGGCTGCCATTCAAAATCCATTGTTGATATCAAGAATTGATTTCTTACTAGTTAAAATTCCAGTTTCACATATCAGAAATACAATTCTTACTAGTAAAAACCTTTATTTTTGATATCAAGAATTCAATTGTCTCTAGTTGAAATGTCTATTCTTGATATCAACAATTTAATTGCTACTAGTAACAATGTTCATTTTTGATATCAATAATTCCATTTTCACTAGTGACAATGTTAATTTCTGATATTATGAATGTGATTGTTACTAGTAAGAAAGCCATTTTAGATATCTGAAATTATATTGATATCAGAAATACATTTTCAGATATCAAAAATGAAAAATTGTACTAGTAGCAATTAAATTGTTGATATCAAGAATAGACATTTCAACTAGTGACAATTGAATTATTGATATCAGTAATTGCCATTTTTACTAGTAACAATGTAATTCTTGATATCAACAATTATATTTCTACTAGTAAGAAATCAATTCTTGATATCAACAATTGATTTTGAATGGCAGCCTATGGTGACAATTCACTAGTGAAAATACAATTGTTGATATCAACAATTAAATTGTTGATATCAACAATTACATTTTTGATATCAACAATTACATTTTTGATATCAAGAATTGAATTGTTGATATCAAGAATTGAATTGTTGATATCAAGAATTTAATTGTTGATATCAAGAATTTAATTGTTGATATCAACAATTCATATCCTACATGTGTTTTAAATGTTAAAAGGGCGACAAAACTATTACAGATATCAAAAATTTATTTCTTACTAGTTAAAATTCTGAATACACATATCAGAAATACAATTCTTACTAGTAAAAACCTTTATTTTTGATATCAAGAATTCAGTTGTCACTAGTTGAAATGTCTATTCTTGATATCAACAATTGAATTGCTACTAGTAACAATGTTCATTTTTGATATCAATAATTCCATTTTCACTAGTGACAATGTTAATTTCTGATATCATGAATGTGATTGTTACTAGTAAGAAAGCCATTTTAGATATCTGAAATTATATTGATATCAGAAATACATTTTCAGATGTCAAAAATGATTTTTTTTACTAGTTGCAATTCAATTGTTGATATCAATAATATATATTTCAACTAGTGACAATTGAATTATTGATATCAGTAATTCACATTTTTACTAGTAACAATGTAATTATTGATATCAAAAATTATATTTCTACTAGTAAGAAATCAATTCTTGATATCAACAATTGATTTTGAATGGCAGCCTATGGTGAGATTTCACTAGTGAAAATATAATTACAGATATCAAGAATTCAATTGTTGATATCAAGAATTACATTTTTGATATCAAGAATTAAATTGTTGATATCAAGAATTCAATTGTTGTCAAATTGATATCAAAGGGATAGTTCACCCAAAAATGTTGAACACAAATGTCAGTAACCAGACAGTTGTCGGCACCCATTGACCTGCATTGTAGGAAAAAAAAATATATATATATATGGGTCCCATCGGTGAACATGATTTCACTAAGTACCACATGTTCCTGGATCAACATCTTTGTTGATCCTGGAACAACTTTCCAATCAACCAATCAGATTTGAGGGACAAGTTTACAGTTTATGTCAAGTTTAGGCTTAGAACCAGGGTGCTTCAACATTTAGGCTTCAACGTCAGTGTTACTCACCTATCATTTTCCTCTGATTTTAGGGAAAAGTTATGGGTAGGGTTAGGTTTAGGGGTAGGGATAGGGATAGGGTAAGGACTAAATTTTGGGACAGGAATGTTATTCCAGGATCAACAAAATATGTTGATCCAGGAACATGTCTTACTTGGCAAAATCACGGTGACCCGTGATTTCACCAAGTACCACATGTTCCTGGATCAACATCTTTGTTGATCCTAGAACAACTTTCCAATCAACCAATCAGATTTGAGGGACAAGTTTACAGTGTATGTCAAGTTTAGGCTTAGAACCAGGGTGAGATGCTTCAACATCAGTGTTATTCGCCTATCATTTCCCTCTGATTTTAGGGAAAAGTTATGGGTAGGGTTAGGTTTAGGGGTAGGGATAGGGCAAGGACTAAATTTTGGGACAGGAATGTTATTCCAGGATCAAGAAAATATGTTATTCCAGGAACATGTCTTACTTGGCAAAATCACGGTGAATGGGTGCCATCATATGGCAAGCCGTTTTAACTTTTATTCATTTCCAGGATATGAATTCTTGATATCAAGAATTAAATTGTTGATATCAAGAATTCAATTGTTGATATCAAAAATTAAATTGTTGATATCAACAATTACATTTTTGATATCAAAAAATGTAATTGTTGATATCAACAATTTAATTCTTGATATCAAGAATTCATATCCTGGAAATGAATAAAAGTTAAAACGGCTTGCCATATGATGGCACCCATTCACCGTGATTTTGCCAAGTAAGACATGTTCCTGGAATAACATATTTTCTTGATCCTGGAATAACATTCCTGTCCCAAAATTTAGTCCTTGCCCTATCCCTACCCCTAAACCTAACCCTACCCATAACTTTTCCCTAAAATCAGAGGGAAATGATAGGCGAATAACACTGATGTTGAAGCATCTCACCCTGGTTCTAAGCCTAAACTTGACATACACTGTAAACTTGTCCCTCAAATCTGATTGGTTGATTGGAAAGTTGTTCTAGGATCAACAAAGATGTTGATCCAGGAACATGTGGTACTTGGTGAAATCACGGGTCACCGTGATTTTGCCAAGTAAGACATGTTCCTGGATCAACATATTTTGTTGATCCTGGAATAACATTCCTGTCCCAAAATTTAGTCCTTACCCTATCCCTATCCCTACCCCTAAACCTAACCCTACCCATAACTTTTCCCTAAAATCAGAGGAAAATGATAGGTGAGTAACACTGACGTTGAAGCCTAAATGTTGAAGCACCCTGGTTCTAAGCCTAAACTTGACATAAACTGTAAACTTGTCCCTCAAATCTGATTGGTTGATTGGAAAGTTGTTCCAGGATCAACAAAGATGTTGATCCAGGAACATGTGGTACTTAGTGAAATCATGTTCACCGATGGGACCCATATATATATATTTTTTTTTTTCCTACAATGCAGGTCAATGGGTGCCGACAACTGTCTGGTTACTGACATTTGTGTTCAACATTTTTGGGTGAACTATCCCTTTGACATACACTGAGATAAATCAGTGAAATTTATGGTAAAAACTTAAAATTTACGGTAAAAAATAACATTTCTTTAACTGGTATAATGTTAATATACTAAAATCTGGTTTGTACCTTTTTAACATTGACAACCACCATAAAAAACATTATTGGTAAAGAATCAAAGTCTTTTCCACAAGCAGAGTCATGGTGCATGGTGTTGTACACACAAATAAAAAAATAAAAAAAAACATCATGGAACACACAACACTAAAATAATGCAATAAACAATAATTTAACAGAAGATGTGAAATAAAACCCTAATGTACATAACTGATAACCAAACAAAAAAACAAAAACAAAAAAAAAACTAAGAAACTGAATTGTTTAAACAAAAAAAGTGTCACATGGAAATCTGCGAATGTAATTTTTTTTTTTAAATTATAAGACTTGTTCTAATGTTCTGCAAATGACTTGTTCTTAGATCCAAAACCTGTACATTTAACAGTATTTTACTGTAGAAGTGCATGACAAGTCCCATTAGAGCTATTACAGATTTTTATACTCACCCTTAACCAATTAACATTATTTTTACCATATCATTTTCACATTCTTAAAGTTACAGTTAACGTTTTTATACAGTTTTCTGGAAAAAAACAATCCAAATAACCAACCAGTGTCCTCTAATTTTAAAGTTTAAGGTCGATTTTGACTATAGAGATAAGGGTGGGGTTAGGATTAAGTTGATGGACAAAATGTTAGTTCAGAAACGTGCTACCTGTGTAAATATCATCTTAAACATGATTTAGACGTTCCAAATTAAAGGCATTACACAAGGTTTATAATATATTGCTCACACTCATAAACACAATGCATATCCATCTCATCCAAGCTATTCCATATACACAGAGAAGTCCCACCACACCACTTCTATATACACAAAGGAATATAACACCTTCAAAACAAAATGACAAAAAGCAGCATCTCATTAAATGTACAAGAGGCTAGAGTTCCATCAATGTTTAATTTTAACATATCTTAAGGACCGTTTCAGTTAGTCAATATCATACAGTAAGCAATGTTTGTATGCTGACACTCATTTCATATTTACAGCTCTAGTTTAGGGCTTCACTGACACGTCACACAATTTGGGATCAGTGAGTTATACACACAGTGGAAAGCAGTATGTTCTACATCCAAATATGATAAATCCAGATGCAAAAAAAGGCCAATGACAGAAACTGATATGGCTGGCTGGGTCATTAAAATAAAACCTAAATATTGTCTACATACCATCTAATCAAAATGTTTCCTCAAAAAATGTCCTCCACATCAGAAAAATAATAATAATCATGCTTCAGTAAATCGTAATTATAAATTAAAGTCATAATTATGACATTAAAAGTAATATTTATGAGACAAAAAGTCAGTTATGACTCAATTTTAATATATTTACAACCTAGTATGATGTAATTTAGAACTATGAATTTTAAGCAACAATTTGAATTGATCTCATAATTATGACTTCATATCTCATAATTTCTACTTTTATCAAAGTTCTATCTTCAACTTTTACCAAATCATAATTTATCATTTTTTTTCTTATGTGGCAGAAATGAGCTTCCATAAAAAAACTGATATTCAAAGTTGAATTAATAAAAAAAAAACTGCAATGGTTTTGATAACAAGCCCAGCTTAAACTAATGCAGATTCTCCTATTGATAACGTGATCAGGCGTGAACCGTTTAATGGAATACAACTTAGGTTACGTGTTAGTTATGCACTCCAGATGAAATTCATTCAGGATGGCCAAGTGCGAGTCTTTCAGGCCCCAAAAAAAGAAATTTTGAATTTCTATAACAGCTTCTAAGACTCAACTTTGCTTTGCAAACCATTTTGAAACAAGGCCTCACATTCATAGCTGGGTTAGTTAACTACTGTACATTCACAAAATGCAAGCACGAGTCATTACGTGTGAGTTTTTGTGTGCATGTTCCCTAATAAGAGACCAGATGCACTTAAACTTTAGGGTCTAACCTCTAATGCAAAAGGATTTATGTATTTTGGTTAAAGATACCTATAATTCAGCAGAGCATATCATAATCATACTGATCTAAAACATGTCCACATGGTTAAGCTACCCGTCACATCCATATATCCATATATATTATATATATATCCATATATATTATATATATATATATATATATATATATATATATATATATAATATATATATCCATATATATATATATATATATATATATATATATATTTATATATTTATACATATATATATACATATATATATTGCAAAATGCAGACAAACTGATAACGATATTCAAATATAAAAATATATTTTCTCTCCATTCTTAAGCTTTTGCGAGTCCATTCTGCGGCGCCAGGTTACACTAATGTGAGACACGATCTTCACCAAAACAGCCACAGAAGCACAGACCTGAGAGAAATTACTGTACATACGATAATAAAATTAGAACAGAGAGGAAGAGAGAAAGGGAAACTGGGAGAAATGGTGAGTGAGAGTATGTGTGAGAAAGCGTCACAAAGAGAGACTGAGAAAGAAGGCGTTAAACTTATCTGCATAGTGTAGAAATCATCTTTCTAATGTGGCCAGAATCATGCAACGAATCATTATATTAGAAAAACCATTGAATAAAATGCAAAATAATTAGAAATATCTGCAAACGAGACAAGAATGCATTAGTGAGAAGATCTATACAAGTTTAGGTAAAGGTGGATTTTTTTTCGAGATGACAGAAGATAATTCATTTCCACTGCAGTGCTTCCTAGTCTGTGCAGTCTGACAGGGGCGTTCTATGATGTCGCCACTGTCGCCCGGAGAGTGTCTGTGAGCGGGGTTGTGGTCAGAACGTGGAAACATTGGTTCCCATTTGTCACATGAGAGGATTTACAAACACACCGTGACTGAGAGTTTTGAGGGGAAACGGGGATTCGCTCCTTTGAAAGACTCAAAGTATATTTAGTTCCTATTGGCTGAACGACGTGCTCATCATCTGGATGTGGGCTGTGATTGGGAGGAAGCATCTCCAGACGTGCTACTCCACTGACCCGAGCCCATTCCCGCTAAAACAGCAACAGCCTCCGCCGCACGCACGCTCAGACCGTTAACAGACACCGGAGCCGGGACCGACACGGGCATCACCAACGCCGACACCGAACCCTCATCTACTCCTGCAGCTAAAGAGAGAGAAATGAAGGAAGGATGAATGTTAGGCATGAAGGATTTATGACATATAAAGGAAATATGTGGGTGTATCTTACCGAGATATGCTTTTTTCTGCATGGCCGTTACAGGGCAGTCCTTATGGGCCAACAGCAGCTCCTTCAGCCGGATCACCTCAGTCCTCAACAGGGACACTTCACCCTGTCAAGCACATGTACACAACAGCAACATAGACTCAACCAATGGCATGATCAAAAATAGAACTATACTATTTATACTATACTAACTATACTATGTATTTTAAGAGATCTCTCTTATGCTCAACAAGTCTGCATTTAAAAAAAATTGAAAATACAGCAAAAAACAGCGATGTTGTGAAATATTATATTCTTAAAAAGTTTTATTTTAATTGATTTTAAAATTGAATGTTTTCCTGTGACAGCAAAGCTGAATTTTTAACAATTTCAGTGTCACATGATCCTTCAGAAATCATTCTAATAAGCTGATTTGCTGCTCAAGAAACATTTCTCACTATTATCACAGTTGGAAATGGTTGTGCTGCATAATATCTTTGTGGAAACCGTGCTACATTTTTTTTTCCAGGATTCTTTGATGAATAAAGAGTTGAATAGAACTGCATTATCTGAAATATAATTTTTTTTTAACAGTACAAAAGTCTTAATTGTCACTTTTGATCACTGCAATGTGTCCTTTCTAGATTTGTCAACCATAGTGTACATTTCAACAACATAAAATCATCTTATTTCCTGTATCTTTTCACTCTTGTCTGTATGACTCACGGTGAGCGTGACGTTAGAAGTAGCTAACTCCTCGGCGCGCTTCTCCAGGGCACTAACCCACACTTTCCGTTTTTGCCGGCAACGGGAAGCGGCTGCTCTGTTCCGTTCAAGAAAACGGCGCCTGCGCTCATCCGGTTCAATATCTGCACCCCGTCGTCTACGGCCACCTTTTGGGGGAGCAGGGGATACCTACAAGATATTGCTTGGGCTGTCAGATACAGTGAGAACTTAAGCATATGTCAGCATTTAAACAGTGTATACTGACATAATGCTTCAGTTGAGCTTATTTACTGATATATCCCATTTAAACCCATTAATTGAACTCGTCACAAACTATTAAAAAAAACAGGCAAATACTAGCATATATGTAACACAGGCATGAGGTGTCTGTGAGCACCTGTGGTTGAGCAGGTGATGGTGTCTCAGTGTGATCTGTTTTTTGTATTGGTGCTGGTCCACTAGGACTCTGCTGAGATAGTGCTGCTTTTAGCCTCTAGATGGAGACAAATCCCATACACAAACACAAGGAAACACCACAGCGTGTAAATTAACGCTCAAAACCTGTGTGTTACATCTGTGTAGTAAGTTAATCGTTATATAATAAGCCCGTTGTAAAGCATTTATCCCTATGTAAAGTCTACATGTGCTAGCGTGGGTGTACGCGTGCTCATTCTCACCGTCTTGGCATCAGAGTGTGTACTGTATCCAGACGGAGAGGAGGAGCCACTGCTGCTTCCACCAATAGGAGGGCCTGGAATCCCTGGGATATTGGGCACTGTGTTTGATGATCTGGCAAGCTATATATACACACACACACACACACACAGACACACATAGCAACACAAGTTTAACATACTATAATCACAAAAGCATAAACACAAACACAAAAAAGATGTGTACTTGTTTCGAGGCTCATACTGCTGAAAATGTAATCACAGATACAGTAAAATCAATTACTATTATTTTGACTTAGGAGCAATATACTGTATGTCTGTGGAAAGTTTTCACAAGTAGAGATGTACTATATATTTTCATAATTGACTAGTCAGTGGTAAAAGACTGTCTGTATTATTAAAATGATTTAGGGTAATGTTCACATCAGATGTATTCTTGCATTCAAAAACAGCTGGACAGGGTGCAGCAGAATGCATAACTATTTTTAACTTGATATGCTGATGGTGCAAGAAAACCGCAGAGTGCAAGAACACACATTCCCCCAAAAGGGTAACATCTATTCCACAAATATTTAGGCTAAATAACTACAACTTTATTGAAAAAAAGAAGACAAAATACATAAAAAATTGTATTTTATATATTTTTTATATTTCACACAAAACAGAGAACTACAGGTTATGTAAAAAAACAGCAGGTAATTTGAAGTATTTGAATGCAACTGTCTTGAAGTAGTTGTCTTTAAATGTATTGAAGGATTAGCTACAAATTATTAAAGCTAATATTAAATTATAAAAAAATTTAAAACCAAAAAATGTAATAAAAAAAATATCAAAATAAAATGCATAATAACTAGCTGATTTGTTAAATGATGGATTAATAATCATACGTATGTGAGACCTCCATACCGATATGACTGAAGTCTGCCCTGGACTGGGAAGCAGAGGAACAGTCTGACCATTTGGAAGCTGCATCAGCATAGGAAAAGAACCAGACGGCGAGCTAAAAAAGAGAGTTATAGAGGAACTATTTTAGGACATTTTTCCTCACACAGGGTGAGGAATCAGAGGTGTGAACAACACTGAAATGACTCATGCAAATTAAAAAAGTTTCAACTCAAAGAAGTGAGTCTGCTCCAATGCTGAGGATCAACACATCCTATCAAAAACTCAGGCTAGCTATTTATTTGAGTGGATGAACACCCAAAATGCATGATTATGAACGATTATTTTGGTAATCAAATAATCTGTTGATTATTTTGATATTATTATTAATCGGATAGTTTTTTTGTGGTCATAAAAATAGACCTAAGTGAACCATAACCATTAAAATAACTTAAAATTAGGGCTGTCAATAGATTCAAATATTGAATCACGATTAATCGCACCGTCGGAAAAAACTCGGAACCTGCACACATGTAAGTAATTAAAGGCGTCATGCTTCACCCTGAAGCCCGCAGTGCATATTTTTATTAAACTGAATTGATTTCACAATAGTCCTATGCTATATTATGATTCTTAAATGGTTTTAATATATTGTGCAGCCTTTGAAAACTGTCTAATAATGAGATCCGTGGATTCTCATCCGTGGAACACTTCCGGTATTTTGGCAGTTAATCGACACGGGCAAATTGCAATCAAAATTTTTTTTTTAATCAAGTACTCGAATTTAAAAGACGAATCGTGACAATCCTAAACAAAACCTTTTTGACATGAGGTCAACTAGTGTGTACCTGAGTCTGTTTGACGGAGGGGTCCTGGTGATAACAGAGGTGGGAGAGGGTTGAGTTGGGATCATGGAGTCGAATACCTGGTGAAGTGGGAGCGAGCCTGGGCGCATTATGGTTGGTGTAGGGGTGGAACTTGCTGCAGTTCGTGGAGGAACATCCTGTAAAAGTGAGTTACATGACAATATTATATTCTGCACTACAACAAAAAAAACCTGCACTGTAAATACTGTAATCTGCCTCGTCTCAAATTCACCATGGCTTTCCTCAAGGCAATAGGCTCCTTTGCCATGGCAACTGCATCTTTGCTGTTTGTCATGCTGGAGGTGGAGTCAGGGCTGTCTGGAGGGGAGGAGTCAATTTCAAGAGGACCTTCCCTCTCTTTAACCTCTGTAGGCGTCTGTAGAGCTTGAAGCTTTGAGGGCAAGATTCAAGATGTCAAGTTCATGCTAACAATTGTCAAACAAAGCATACAAGTTGATAACCTTTGATACTTTACACTTTCCTTATTTGAAATCTTACCGTGCCCTTAATTCTCCTCTCCTCCTCCTCGTGTGTTTTGCGAAGATCTTGCTCGAAGGAGCCAGCCAGCTCACTAAACAGACCCACCTCCTCACAATTCTTAAGAAACCGGGTGGGAGTGGGTGTCTGATCTGCGCACACACACACACACACACACACACAAACACAGTCTTAGCACGTTTCTTTAAAATTTATATTAACATCTAAATCACAACCAGACGGCACGCTTGATTGTGTGATACAGCTTAATTACTATTATCTTGACATTTATTATCTTGAAATCAAGTGTACAATTATGATATATACAAAACGTATACACAGCTTAACAAGCAAATAATGATTCTTAGGAAAATCAAACATAAAGGCCCGTTCACACCCAGAGCGATTACTATAATGATAAAGTTTTAATAATCATTGTAATTCTGTTACAGGGAACAGGGAAGTCCATAACTATAAAGGCCCATTCAAACAAAGAATGATAACTATTACAATAACCACATTAGTATCCACACTAGTGGATCCTTCGGATGAGACGTTAAACCGAGGGCCTGACTCTCTGTGGTTATTAAAAATCCCGGCATCCTGGCCAAATTTGCCCATTGGCCTCTGTCCATCATCATGGCCTCCTAATCATCCCCATATATACTGATTGGCTTCATATCCTGTCCAACAATAAGCTGGTGTGTGGCGGGCGCTCTGTTGCACAATGGCTGCCGTCGCATCATCATCGTTGCACATTGGTGGTGGTTGAGGAGATTCCCCCCTTCCATGTAAAGCACTTTAAGTCCAGAGAAAAACGCTATGTAATGAATTATTATTATTAGTGGAAGACAACATTCCGTATATTATAGGTATGCCCTAAATTTATGTCATCTGCCACTTTAAATACTTGAGTTCTTTAAAGCAGGATGGATTCTGATTGGCTTTCACTAGCTATGTTTCCATCCACCTATTTTTATATGAATTTTTGGATATTGCGAAAAAAAGGCTGGACTGAAAGTCAGAGATGCCCATAAATTCTAAAAATATGCATAAAAAATGTATGCGCTCAATTAAGGCGGATCGCTTTTTATCAGATAAGAAGACATGCACATAAACTACAATGGAAACACATTTACATAATAAATCCCTCAATGAAAAAAAAAAAAAAAAAAGGCGTGCTTTTGTCTCAAAACAAAATGTGATTGGATAACTGGACTAAACAGCAGACCAAATTCATTACAGAGCATCTCAAATGTTGTTTGAGTCATTCTGAAATTCCTGAGCCAATGTCCGTCATCAAAAGTATTTGGTATAATGACCTCCCAGAACTGTCTTGCACGACTGCGTTCCCAAGGCATCTGAACGCAAGAGGACATGACAGTACTTACTGCATTTCGTCTGCACGCTCTGCGGTGCAAGTCATGTATGAAAAAAGCCACAGTGGCTTTCCTGATTACAGCAACTTCCATCTTATTAAAGATATTTTGTGCGAGTTTCCCAGGAACTGACGATTTTGTTCTCTTACAAATGGTACTTTATTTACAAAGGTTTTATATGGTGTTCCAATCAAGTTAAATTCACAACTTTGGATGGAAACTAAAAAATTAAATGGTCTGAGAGCAATTCCAGCGATATTGTTCTTCTGTGTCATTATCGTTATAGTTAATATGGTCATCCCTATTCGCATAAAATTAAAATGACTATTAAAACTTTATAGCTATATCTTTATTGATTTTGGTGAGAGCGGGCCTTAACGATAACGACACAAAAGGAGGATACCATTGGAATCACTTTCAGAATGTTTTTTTCCAACTGATTAATGATTAAAAACATTGACAGCCAATCAGAATCCACCCGACTTTAAAGAGCTTAAACGTTTGCAGCAGCAGAGGACATAAATGCAGCGCAGGCTTACGATAAACACAATTTTATTGTGTGTTGGTGTGGACACTAAAATAGTTATCATTCTGGGTGTGAACGGGCCTTACTGCAACTTACTCTGAACTACGGGTTAAACAACCTCAGATTTTTTTGAAGTCGATGTCAACTAATCACCGAAGATGTAATTAATTAAAACAAGAGATGGGAATGCTTTGCAACATGCCACAATTTGCAACAGCTTGTTAACAATCTTAATGTTGGCTTGAGTAACCCGAACCTCGAGCCGAGACTCAAACTCGGGTTGCCTTGTGCACAGCTGCAGCGTGTCAGAAAATGTTTCAGTTATTTTGTCTATGGGTCGTTATATTTCTTAACTAATAGTAAAGCTGTGGGTTTTAGTTCAAAAGCAGATGGTAAGTTTTTGCACTCCTGAATGTTTCTGTGTGCGCGTGATCTGCATGTGATGTGCGAGCTTCTGTCTGTATGTTTATGCGTGTGTTACAATGTAGCAGCACATTAGTTTTACTTTTTTTTTATTAACTTACCTGTACAATAGGTGTTTAAAAGGTGCATTCACCCGATCAATATTGAGTATCCAGATAGTACTATAAACAAACATAACTAGTGGAGCGCTCTCGGAGTATGCATTTATTTGTCATTTTAACTGATGGAAATGGAAAGTTAAAGTGGTTTTCAAAGATTTCTTATCCTCTATAGAACTAGTATTACAGCCAGTGTAAATCTATGGGATTTTTTGGAGTTTTGATTGTAATTTATACTTAAATCTTAACTCCGATCAGTTAGAAAAGATATAGCACACTAAGTCAGAACAGTCTGAAGGTCTTTTGCAAGGCAGCCGTGTTGTTAGTGTCAAAATCACATGATCAGCGACTAGTTGACGTCATGGCAGAGCATTAAAGTTGACATGTCGACTAGTCAGTGCAACACCTACTATGAACAAAACGCAGACTGAGCCAACAGAATGACAGAAATGCATCTATGTGGGGACACAAACCTGCAATAATAACTGTATCTGTTCTGGCTTGTCCGAACTTCAGCGTCATCTCATGCTTATGTTTGTGCACTGCCAAATGGTCCTCATTGGTGAACCTCTGACGTGAGAAAAACATTGACAGAGACATGCACACCCACAGTAAAGTTTTCAGTCATTTTGGGTCTCATTCAGGGTCCTAATTCAAATCAGATGGAAGCTAGAGACAGAGAAGCAATGGATGATATCAGGCCATCTGTTGTTTTGATGACGGCTTATGTTATCCAGTTATGCAGTGCTATGGGAGCCTCTTACAGTTGCCCAGTGGAAGCAGGGATTAAAACAGCTGGAGTGATTTCAGAATAAAAGTTTTGGCCAACAATCTGCTTCTGTCCCCAAGATTAAGGGGCATAAAAGAAATTAAGGGGAAAGATTCTTAAACCTTCCTATTTGGGATCCCAAAATCTTGAACACTTGGACTAAAGGATCAGGACTGTAAATATTCCTTACACAGTAGGACAGGAACACCATGAAAAGGAGAATTTGAGAGTAATAATAAAAAGAAAACAGCTCTTACCTGTCCACAGCCTGGGGCAGTGCAGACAAAAGGTCGATCGTCTCCCATTTTAGATCAACTACTTCCTGTGTTACTTCTAAAGACCATCCAAAAAGAACAGATGTGATTTATCTTATGAGATCCAGACTTTTTAAAAGACTAATTTCTATTAATTTCAGCTCAATTTGAACAATAATCTGAACATAAAACCCCTATTTAAAATATAAATTCCTCCTCAACTTTCCATTTGATATGTTGTTCAGTCTCTTGACAGATGACAGGAATCCATACTTCATTGCTGCACAGAGGCCTGCTGGGTTCAACTGATTGCATAATGTGCATGACGATTACATGATAAGACGCTTTCATTTGCCTACTGTCTGAGATCATCCCCGTTTAAAGCACATTTCCGCTAAATTAAACCAGCTTCGACCCAATAGCTTTACCACACATATCGCTAGCTAGCATGCGTTTCCTCTCTAAGCATTTCCAGAAAGATATCCACAATAAAATTAACCGCCACTAGTATGTAACAAAGCCATAACAACCATGTTAACCACACGATAACATTTCGGAGGGTTTGTCGCAACTCCTAACGCGCCGTGTTTCGTTTAAATGGTTCTTAGCGGTGTCCAATTTGTGAACGAATCGTTCTTTTGAATCGGATCTTTTCAATACACAAATGCACAAAACCAGACCGAACGATTCGTCCACAAATCGGACTGAATCAGTGAGCCGATGAGTGAACTGACAGTAAGAGCAGTTGGAGTTAACTGAAATGTAAATTACTTTAATAACTTAATAGCAGAAATGTTACAATTAAAATGTACTGTAAATATGTTCATGACTTAACTGCATGACAGCTTAAAAAGATGTTAAAAAAAATGTTATTGAAAAAAACAAAACAAAATGTTATAAAAAAATTATATGTAAGGTTCTAAATGGCTTTTTAAACAACAACTGAAACAAGACAAATTACATTACAATACAACTGTTATTATTATTAAGAAGATTTACAAAATCAGTGACTACGAGATGACGCAAGTACGTGATTGAATACAGAATAGCTGAATCCGTGTGTAATCGGTTCTTTAAAACGAACTGTTCAAAAGAACCGATTCTCGAAAACGAGTCGGACTTCCCATCACTAAAGCTAACTGGCTAATGCTAACCACACATGAGCCAACAGGCTGTAACACCCTATTTACACTGCAAGCGATCGACGCGAAGGGACAAAACAAGAACACTCCCATTATATTAAACGAATCTACAATGCGAGCGCGCACGGATTTCGTTGATTCTAATGGGAGTGTTCTAATTGTGTCGCGTCTCGTGCAGTGTGTACACACGGTGCTCATGACACCTCCACCATTCGCGAGACCAGCGCCGCTACACTTG
The DNA here is from genome assembly GCF_963993115.1 of Abramis brama. Taxonomy (NCBI): domain Eukaryota; kingdom Metazoa; phylum Chordata; class Actinopteri; order Cypriniformes; family Leuciscidae; genus Abramis; species Abramis brama. Next base: position 11,359,740 of record NC_139973.1, on the reverse strand, counting down.
AAATCACTAATTTTAATGCATCAGGTAATCCGAATGTGTTGCGTGTCACCTGTTCCTCAGCCAAGGATTTCAGTGTTTACAAACTTACCCTGCTCCTCCCTCTCTCGCTCGTTCCCTCTCTCTCCGCGTTCCCACCTTTGGAACTCCTTCATCCAGCTTGCTCACAATATGTAAATCTCGCGATATGTTGAGGTAATACTGAAACCAGATTAAAGTCGTTACGTAACAGATTTGAAGCAGTGATGAAAAATCCATTGCTCTAGTTTGCGCATGTCTGTGCTGCACACCGTACACGTCGAATGACGCAATAAAAGCAGACATTACAGATAGAATAAAGCTCTTAACCTATAGCTCGTAAAGCTTTAACCATTACTTGTTGACTTATCTTTAAATAATTAAAAATCCCCCAAAATTGCAATCAAAAGTTCGCTCACATTTTCCAATACAATACCGTCAATTTATGCACTGTGATTTATTACTACAAAATAACAAAGCTCATGTGTACTGTACATGATTTCCAATTCCATTGAGTTACCACAATTTGGGACAAATTATATAAAATCCTACTGGAGATGCTACAAGAGTTTCTTCCCTTTAGTTATGTTGGATATTAGCTACTTTATCTTTATCAGAACAATACTTGCATTTAATTTAAATTTAAAAAAAACTGCAGCAGGACAGATACAGAAAGTCACAGGGTTTTACAATACAAACAATTTTAAATTACTCTAAAAATACTTGTTCTACTTTGTGTGTTATGTGGTGGTAATACTTCATGAAATTTAAGTTAAATTAAATATTTTTTAAAATCCCTATAGAATTACTAGGTTGTACTTTCAAGTTGAAAAAAAGTCAAACACAGATTAAAATCATTTTATCATTTATTTATTTTTCTTCCATTTCCTTAAGCATTTTCATTAAACATCTACGATATCATCCAAAACACTTCACTCAGCAGTTGCTATGTCTATCCCCCTATAAAATTAAAAAGAAAGGATGAATACTTTTTTTCCTTTTTTTTTTTTGGCTAAAGACTTGCTACTTGTAACCGTGCCATTTCATGGTGTCTAAAAAGCTTACAGCCTACACAGGATATAAGATTAGGAACAAAACGTAATCATTTCATTTCACCAACCAGTTATGAATCAAATCCATTAATTCAGTTAACATAATAAAAAAATAAAACCAGTTCCACTGATTTTTCTAATTTTAGTGGCACAGTCTCTATGTAATTTGCGCCCAAGGATAATGTCGCCAAACAAAATAAAAATCTGAAAACATCTCAAACTAACAACAGGCATATGTTTGGGCAAGAAAGCCACAATTAAAGTTGAACAGAGAAACAGAATTTAAAACAAAATAAATTAAAACAAAACTGATGCATAATTTCCCTCCGATGTTTCTTCTAAAAACTGTCAAATCAAAAGTAGGGGATTGAGAAATTATTCATTAGGACACATTTATAACGTTCCACACGCACACAGATTTTTCAAAAACTAAAACATACATAGTTCGACTCACTAATCAACAATCATGATTATAAGCACTCGCTCAAACAGTGGCAGAATAAGAGAGGAGTGAGGGAGGAGCTACTGCATTTAAACAGCACTTCCTGAGATTGTCTCTCTGCTGATTTGACTTTGGTCTGGATCTGTGCACAACCCATCCATACATGAGAATGAGATAAAGAGGGGAGGAAATCAAATTGAGGAGAGAATCATGCATAACAGTGTGATTGATTAAACATCTTTTAAACGTTCAAATACACATTATTAACTGAAACTTAAGACCCCTAAACAGTTTAATGTGATTACTGAATTCAAAAAAGGCTACCAAAAAAATCCTGCAATAAGTATTGGACAAAAATGTGCAGTCGTACACATCACCAATTTCCTCTGAGGTCCTGAGTTCCCTCTCTTTTACCAAGGCTGACATGAGACTGGATAACACGGGTAAATGAGCTCTGTAGCAGGTATATTTTATGTAATCACACCTGAAATGTACAGGCATAAACGCAAGTGTCAAATACGGATTATTATTATTAAACAAACAAATAGAAGGAAAACACACAACATAGACTGACACTATATCACAGACTAGGACATGAACAGCAACTCCGAAGCAGCACACTAACTCAGAGCATATAAAACCCAACCTGATTATCGTCACCAGCATCTACAGCAGACGGAAAAAACAAAGGCTGACCGTATAGAAACACCAGCAAGACTTTCACTCCAAAGGAAGAGGAAGACAAACAGTGGCTTTGCTCATTTACACAATGATATCTATTCATTCTTTCAGCATAAAAGTAGCTTGATCTTCCCGTTACTGACAGACCCAGCATTCAAAAACACCATACATCACAGATGACACCGTACGACATTATACAGCACGACACCAACTCAAAATCACCTTAAATTGTATTAGATTTGTCTGGATCTTTTTTTCTATGGATGTCTAGTACTATTTCATCCATTCGTCAGTCTTGATCAGTCGTGTCCTTTAAACCTACAAATTTCCCTCTTGCTTTGTCTGAACAGGATACACTTGTCTTCCAGTTTTAGACCGGGGTGGGAATCAATAAGCACCTCATGATTAAATTTTAATTAATTCACAAAGTGCTTTGAGCTTTCTGAATCAGGCCAAACCCTTAATACCTGCTTGAGAGTTCTGTTTGAAACTGCATGGCGGACCTTGCATGCCACATATCGACAGGGCTCCCAAACATTCCCTTGACTTTTCCAGACGTCATTAATGACTACATAAGGATTTTTTAGAAATTATCTTCGAGAAATTGACTCATCATTTTGGAGTAATTTCTAGCAGTATAAATAACTGATATTTATTACATTAGTTGTTTTTCATTCATTTCTATGATTTCCCCCCCCCCCAAAAAATCTGGAAATCCCGCTTTTGAAATTCCCCATTTTTCAAGGACGGTGAGCAGTGGGAACCTTTTATCGATATCTGTAATGCTTAATCTTGCGCATGTTTCCAATAAATTAAAGAACAAACCACTTTGAATCGCAAATAATTCTGTGTCGATTACAGAATTATTTGGGAGAGCATCACATCTGAATCAATTTTCCCCAGCCCCTTTCAGGACTGATGCAAACACAGGAAGTAGTGCACAAACACACACACAAAGGTGAAATATGGACCGGTGGGGGCGGTATTATGCCGTCTTTGTGTGATCTGTTGCATACAAACTGTGCTTGATTTCTCACCAACAGTACTATCATTTATAGATAATAATAAAATAAAATAAAAAAAGTACAACATAGTACACACTAGTGCCAGGACCTTAAACACTCCAAGTAAAATCAAAACTCATTCACAAGCTAATTAATCGCTGTAAATCAGACAACACAGGAAGCATGGCCTCCATTTCTCAGTTCAAGTGTAAGAGGTTTTTTCATCTTCCTTAAATTCCTAGTTTTCTTCTGTATTTTTAAGAATCAACTTCCCAGATTTCAAGTCATTTGGGAGGCAGAGGATTCTTCGACACCACAGTGCGACAGTCCAGTTTTCATATGTAGATTTTTATATAGATATATATATATATATATAGATTTATATACTCTTGCTTTATGTATAAGATGTGTATCCAAGTATACACACGAGTGTGCATGTGTCATGGGCATAAGAGGCATTACTTTGGCGATCTGGGTGGGATGTTTTGTTCTTTTCCACTGCGTCTGTTGTACCCCGACTGTGGCGAGGAGCGCCGACCCTGTGGGGGTCGTCTCTGTTGCTCTCTGAGCTTAAAGCCTGACCCTCTGGGACCGTTACCACGTTGGTAGCCAGTCTGCTCTCTGGACGTCCGACTCTCGCTTCCTTTCTCCATTTTCTCACCGGGGCTGCAGCGGGATGAAGCTGGGCCTTCCGCTTTGTTGACTCGAAGTTCACGTAGTGGTTGGTTTGTGGTGGGAGAAGGGGTGGGACTGGGGCTGGGCGGGGCTACTGGTGCAGGGGGAGGGTCTTTGGGTGGCCTCTGACACACCTCCGCATAGCTCAGCTTCCGAGGCTCCTGAGGAGAGTCAATAAAGCCTTAAAGGTTAACAGAAATCTAATTTCTTATACTTTCATGTGTGAATAGGCTCCAGGAGCATTTATAATTTAGCAAATGAAGGTGTTTACCTGAAAAGATGTGATTGATGGCAGAGGTGGAGTAGATGTTTCAGTGCTTGAAGTTGATTGGCTGCGCAAAGGTTTTGGGGCGGAAACGAGCTGGACGTGGTGGTGTGTGGTCACTGATGGGGTCACTGATGCAGGCTCTGGAGGCGTGTCAGAGGTCTGAACCTCTTTCTCTGGTTTCTTCACTTGATGTGACGCACTGTACAGAGAAATGTGGAGTTCCAAGATTTTCAACCTGCTTCTATTTGAACAACCTTAATAATAGTCATATTTATTTACAAATAATTTGTATATTTATAATTTAAAATCTTGATTAATAAATGCTGTGAAAGTAATGTTCATTAGTAGTTTATGATGCCTAATGCGTGTGCATGCATTTGTGTACCTAGTGGTAGGCGTGTCCTGTTTTGTGGCGGGAAGCTTTGGCGCTGGAGGGGAGAGTCCGGTCGACTGGGCTTCCACTTGACATGTTCTGGGATCTTGACTGACATCTTGCTTATTTGTTTCAGGCTAAAGCACAAGGAAAAATTGCAACTTTACTTGAGTGATATTGAAGATTCTGTGTGAACAAGCGAAACAATTGTAATTGAGAATACACAGGTACAGGAAGTAGTTCTAACTACCTTGTCCCTGTTGATGCCCTTAACTACATCTGCCATACGATTCTCCAACACAGACTCCGTTTGCATGGTCACACCTGGCAGACAACTCGGCACACCTCCTGGTAAAGGTGGGAAGTTAGTGGTTGCGAGGTCAAACTTTGGAGGCGGAGTTTTCACCTCTGATTCAGGATTCTGCCTCTGTGTAAAATGAAATTGAATGAAACGAGAGACAACAAAAATGACAATTTTGGAGAACCATTCAATAAACTTGGGACTTACCATCCTTTCATCTTCTCTTCTCCTCCTCATGCCACGATAGCTTCCTCTCCTGGACACATCACTTAAGTCGTTAAATACACTCGTATCATCAAACCTGTCAGCATTCAGAGAACGCACTTAACAGATGACCCTCAGATCTCATAATCTTAACGCTCACTGGGACAGGAGTGACAGAGACTTTAAGGAGAGAGACCGAGAGAGATAAAGGAAATGAAAGGACAAGAGAAGAAGTGATCAGAGAGAAAATAAAGAACTAAAGTCTTCCCATCACTCCCTGCTTCCCTCTATGCGCTTAGTTGATCATCACTGGGTCAAAACAACCAAATCTGATTCTTATACAGTTAACTTAAATTATACAGGTAAAAGAAAAATGCTGCTACATGTCTTATCTGTGTGTACTGACCTGGCCCGGCTGCTGATGCAGAGTTCGGAGAGGTGGTTCTCTCTGGGGGAAACTGGCGGTTCAGAGAGCGGGGTGAGGGTGGCGGCAGTGGTGTCTGAAGTGGGGGTGCATGGGGGCTGAGGACTACCGGCACCGGACGAAGTCTCCGTCAGCTGACTCGCATCAGCACGAGGCTGTGGCTTTACATGATTCCTGCACAGAAAAATCAGCCGTTTCTCAGAAGTGATAGCATTTAACTATAACCATGGCTCAAAAGCCAGAGCAAAGCTGAATAAACATCTGTAGAACAGATAGTTTATTCAGCTGGGCTTTAAGGGTGGTCTCTCTCACTGTGTAGAACAAGCATCACAAATGGAGATGTTATGCATGAGAGATGTAGTGACAAAAAGAAAAATGTTTTGCAGAGAAATTCCTGAAGTGACACCATTTTCATTTCTTTTGTAGCAGGCTTGCTGCGGTAGTCAGGGTTTACCGGTGCTACAGTGTTCGGACGTAACTGATTACATTACATGGCCGACACAGCACCACCGCCAATGTCATTTCGCTTTTTTTTTTCAAATAAAAACCATTTTGTTCAGTTGGACAACGAACACTACTCCATACAATACTAGCAGCAGAGTCGCAGTGAAGAGAGTAAGAAGAGATGACCGACAAGACGATGGCAGAGGATTTGCTTGCTGAGATGCGTATTTTGACAATTTTGTGTGTATGTGTCCGAAAGAGGAATCAATTGAGTGTTCACACGTCTTAAACACGACTCTCTGTGTGTGCACGGCTGTGCTTACAGACAACAGCGAGCGCGTACCGAATTGAGTTATCTATCGCATCTTCTTGCATTGGAATAGATTAAAATCGCTTGAATGTGTAAATTTGCAAGACAAAACATGGCAAATTATAAACATTTGCTCTATGATGGTTAAACTTTGCAATTAATCCACAAATCACATTGGGCCTGGTCCGTACAAACAACGGATAAACTATGATCCATTTAATCCCTACACCGTAACCCACCCTTAAACCTAACCATACCACTAAACCTGTCCCTAACCTTACACGCATCCCACCTCAATAGCAGCAAAAGTGTTTTGCAATACAACATGAACAACAAGTGCATAGCACCCAAAAATTACTTTTTCGACGCAAGTACATAAAAGAATATAAAGTGAACAAATATTATTGCTACTTCCTTTTAACCAAAATTACATTTATTTAGGCTCTCTCATTTGCCATTAAATTGGATTAAGCATATATTGGCACTATAGGCCACTGGCTCACCAGTCCTCATCATTCAACACCTATGCAGATTTTATTTATAATGCATGTACTTCAAGACACAATCAGGAAATTCTCATACCTGCAGAGCAACAGATGATACATGCAAGGACAGGGTTACATGACGGATCTGATGACAATGCACTGTCATTCACTGTGAAAGCCAACATGCAACATACAGCTTTTAGCCGAGTCATGATGGTCTTTCACTATGGAGCTCTTACTCATGGTTAAATAGCACTAAGATGAACGTGCATAAGATTATGATTTAAGATGAATTTACCTGAAGGCATTGATTACATTCTTTCTGGAATAAAGTGGAAGTCTAGAAAGTAAAAGTAACAAAGACAGTCTGACTCCAGTGTCTCAAACACAGAGCTCCGCCTCACTTTCTGCACATGACAAGGAAATCAATGTAGTTAAACTTCAACAATATTTCACACTTGAACAATTTAATTGTAAATGGAGGGATAGACATGTGCTGATATACGATAATATGACATATCACAATAATGAACATGCACGGTATTATTGTGGGCATTTTAAAATACCATGAATAATTATTTAGGAAATATTCAGATTTGTAGAATGCATTAAGAATACTTTTCCATCAACTGGTTAAAATGTACAACTGTGTGTGTGCTGCGTCAAAGAGGCATGTGCACTCTGATGTAAACAAGTCCAACACGCATGAGCAGCAAGGCGGAACGAGTGAAGGGGACGCACTGAATGACAATGTGCATTCACTCTCTGACAGCAAATGGTGCTTATGGAAGAGCAGAAATGCAACCATTACATTGGAAACCCCTGTAAACAAAGTATTTAATTGTTTAAAACAGCCATTCAGATTTTTGTATTTGCAATGGTGTTTATCACACTGCCAAATTCTTTATAGGCTATTTATTTCAAACTTTTACATTTTAATCTGGACTACAACATGCCCTAGATATTGACTGAAAACGTTCTGATTCTTTATTATTGTTCGGTAACGCTTCATAATAAGGCTTCATTAGTAAATTCAATAGTTAAACACACTGATGAAAAATACTTCTGAAGCATTTATTGATCTTAATGTTAGTTTCAACATATAATACATTATTAAAATAAAAACAATGATCAAGTTTTTTTTTACTAACGTTATTAAAGAATAACAACTTCTGCACAAAAACGAGGTCATTTTCAGTAACGTAGACTAACCATGTTCCGTACAACAACGATGTTCCGTACAGATGACCTTTTCCCGCCAATTGCTGAATAAATACTAACAGGTTATACATAAACTATATATGTGTGTTATCATCATTTCTCCCTCTTTTATCCCTGACCAAGAAAGAGAATCCCCTGCCGTTTGTTTCAGAGAGATTTCAGTAAGTTTGCTAGGTGCGCCCACTGCGCCTGCTAATGGAGGATAGGCAAGCTGCAGCCCAGATATTAGCTTTAGGTGGGGAGACAATTACAGCAGTGAAAATGTACATTTCAATTGGATTAATGCTTTTCACAGTACTATAGTCTTCATGAAATGATTATTATGTTATCACAAATCATTAAATATATTACCTTTTATTGAATAACTGCTTTGAAATGGGAATTTTTAAACGTAAATTCCGGACGATGGGCGCTTGGCGCCACTCTCACACTGAGACAAGCAGCAGAGATGCAGCACGTCTGTCAACACAGACTGCATGCAGTGATGATTATATTCATAATATTTTAACATGTAAAGCTATGGTCTACGATTTCAAAGATTGTTCATTATTAATAACCTCGTTTAGATGCTGGTTATGGTTCTACAGTACAATCCTAACAATATGAAGAGAAAAAAGAATGAAAAAAATCCATTCACTCTATTGGGTGTACAGCTGCAGAGAAGTTGACCAATGTAAGCTGTCCGGCCGGACAGCTTACATTGGTCAACTGCTCTCATCCAATCCCCCGCTCCACTTGACGCTCGCGTCTCCACCCCACCGCACCCCGCCCCCCTCCTGCGACATGAAATTTCGCGGGCAAGCAGCTGACAGTCTATGGTAGCTAGCAAAGTAGCATCAGCTCAGCAATGGAGAAATAACAAACCGAAAAAACCGACGCTGACACGGCTGACTTTTTGTTGAGCAGGTAAGCATTTATTTATACTTTTATGGTGTGAGGTGTTACATAAATAGCTTTTTATCAGTCTGACAACATGCTTATGCTGCCGGTCGGCATTGGAATGTTAGCCGTTTAGCATCGCCTATCACGGGTCAAAGTAATTATATTTCTTGAAGTGCTTGAATATATTTCAGTAGGCCTAGCGGGTCTGTTCGAGCCGATCGGAATTTGAACAAGATGCGCCGATGTTTACTACCGGTGATCACAGCTTGACTGAGTGACGTTGTTCAGGTCGTTTCCCGGTGGGAGGGATCAGGTAGCACAGAGGGGAGGGGGGTGTGTGTGGAGGGGCGGGATGAGTTTTTTAAAACTTCTCAGGCTTTCTCGACCGATTTTCAACATCGTAGACTACAGCTTTAAAATAGTCATTCTTTAATAGACAATTAAAATAAATAAACAGCTCACAAATGATAATTTTGAAGTCAATTTTTGCAGTTGAAATGTGAAAAGTGCATGTCAAGTGCATTTTGCGGTGAAAGGTGAAAAGTGTACGGAACATGGTTAGTCTACGTTAACCGAAACTAAACAGCGTCTCTAGTGAATTGAAAGGCTGTCACTCAGCGTGCAGTTACATTGTTTCGGCAATGAGTGTGTTCTTTGAGTGAGTCATTAAACCGTTCATTCAAACACGTCATTAAAAGATAGAAGTAATGAAAAGGTGTTAATTATTTTGAATTTTGAGTTCCACTTTTTAAGGATCAGGTACTACAATATTGCAGTTATCGCGACAGCCCTATTGTAAAGTTTTCATTAAATCTATCTTTGAATGAATCTGCTTTTTTGAACGTGTTAGCTGAATGAATGAACAGACCACGAAGAAGTCTTTTGACCTATGTATTGTGAGTATGAAAATTCAGATGCTTATGATTTAGGACACATTTGACTTTACCTAACCTGAGAATAATCAAAATAAGGTTAAAGGTTGTCTAGAAATATGCAGCATATAACAATATATATACACATTTCATGGAGTGTTCATGAACGTGTTAGCTGAATGAATGATTTAATGACTCACTCAAAGACAGTCCCTTGGCACCAGGTTTTGCAACTTTCGATATCAATTGCTGAAGCTTTTATCAAAGTCAGGATAATTTAGTATAGTTTAGTATAAATAATTTCCACAAATATCACATTTCTGAGTGGCAAGGCAAGGTAAAGTCTACAAGATGATTTTAATGTGACCTTCATAAAACAGGGTTTCTGCAGGTTTTATGCAGGTACATTTAAGACTGCAAGACCTTTTTAAGACCAAGTAAAGAAAACCTAAGGAATAAATTAAAGGGAACTCAATACATCATTATGTTTTCTAAATGTCCTTGTCTATGGAGAAACACAATGATTTCTATTAACAACACTTCAGAGAGTTGTAAAATACGACTTCCAACTAGGGGTGTGCGATTAAAAAAAAAAAAAAAAAAAAAAAACTATTTTCTGGGATTTTCTCGATAAGGATAAATAGACGATATTTGTGCGTTATTGTGCTGGTTCCATGGCAGGTTTAGGACTGCCGTGGAAAGCTGACTCCTGAAGTTTATGATATTCTTCATATTCTGTGTGGTGGTCAGTTCACAGCAGTGACAAATTATTTTTTCTTTGTACAGATGACAATGTTATCAAAACAATCCCCTATCACACGGATGCGCGGAAACAACTTATACCGCTGTATTATGCATGCCAGAAAAGTAGTTGGCCATGTCACTTTGTAAAGAAAGACTACGCACATGCACAAAAACGCATTACTACAGTGCACTCGAGCTGAATGCACATGCCTATAGCCAAATAACAATCTATATATATTTTTTGTCCAATTGTCCATTAGTCTAATCTACAAGACTACACGTAGTGTATGCATGCACTCTCTGAGTGTGTGTGAGGGATATACTCGATAAAACATGTCATTACGATATTAATTGCAGACGATATATAATTGCACCCCTCTACTTCCAACTGATATCAGTTACTTTTTAATTCATTTTACAAAAAAATAGCTTGAATACCTCTGCTCCCAACCACTAGAATATGGAAAAAACTTTTACTGTACCTTTGGATTACACTGCAAAAAAGGATATTCTTCCTCAGAGCAAATGTCTAAAGATTCTTAAATCAAGATGCATTTATTAGAGATACAAAATATGAAGTCTTGTTTATCCAGCTGAGAGTTGCAGTTTGCTATCATAATGCTCAGGCATCAGTTGGATGTTTTGACCTGCCGTTCAGCCTGTATTTCACGGATTAATTCGTTTGTACTTCAGCGCTGTGATTTAGAGGCTTTAAATGATTAGATTAAAACAGAAAAGCTAAAACATAAAAACTGCTTCTTTCCATTTTTCAAACTATTATTTCCAATGCAATGTATTGATTAATTAACCAACTTCAGAGGTTGAATTTTTGCACTGCATACAACATTTAATGCCATGACTTCATGAATTCAAGACTTTCTGCTTTGATTTAAGGCATTTTCAAAGTCTTAAAGAACAAATCCAGTGAAAAATGAACCTAGAGGTAATTAACACATGGTTACCGAGTCGATCGTTCCCTACGATGCGTTTCCATGAAAATCGAATGTAAAGAGTTTTATCTTTAAAAACAGATTAGCTCATAACACTAGTATATGGGGCACAGAGTAAGTAAAAGTAAATCGCTAGTTAATACCACTAACAAGGCTCCCTACATGCAAACCGAAGCATTGAGAACTTTGTAAGTGTACAGACAGTTTAATAAGAAGATACTTTATAAAGACAGTACATTACGCGTTTACAGACAGGCGTCATCTTGGAAAACAGTCTCGACTAGTCGAGTCACGAACGCCGTGCTACGTTAGATTTCACTATGCGTAATTCCTATCGACCAGCTCACTTAGCACGGCGTTCATGACTCGATTAGTCGAGACTGTTTTCCTAGATGACGCCTGTATTAAACTGTCTGTACACTTACAAAGTTCTCAATGCTTCGGTTTGCATGTAGGGACCCTCGTTATGCTACCGTGTTAGTGTGAGGCTATTTTGAGCCTTGTTAGTGGTATTAACTAGCGATTTACTTTTACTTACTCTGTGCCCCATATACTAGTGTTATGAGCTAATCTGTTTTTAAAGATAAAACTCTATACATTCGATTTTCATGAAAACGCATCGCAGGGAACGATCGACTCGGTAACCATGTGTTAATTACCCCTAGGTTCATTTTTCACTGGATTTGTCCTTTAATTTGTGGAAGGGTGAATTAAGACTTTAAGACCAGCAGAAACCCTGAACAAGTCAGTTTTTATTAAAAACCAACCCCTAGGATATAAATTTCCCATGGTAGAAGAAACAACCGATTATGTTTTTGGCAGAGAGGGAAAGGGATAGGCTAAGAAAGAGATTTTTAAAACAACATTTCGGGATCTTACCGGTTGCGGGAGTAGTTTCGTGTAAGGCTGATTGGAGACGAGCCAGTTTTGTAGTTTCCTGCTGTGCCAAAGCCATTAACAAATGTGCTGTTTGGAAATGGAGCCTGCAAGATGAAACAACAGCTGAGATTAACCCACACATCCTCAAACTCCTACAAATTATCTTCAATTCACATTTTTGTGACGCATGCCCAAAACACCTCTTAACATTAATGTGAAACGCTAAATGAACCAAACAACTGTTGGCATGGTAACCATTTAGAAAGCAGTCAACTGCCCTGACTGACTTCATACTGCGCTTCACTCCAGTAACTCCCCTGCAGCTCAGCCTGCAATCACAAACCTGATTACAAACCCAGAGACCTACTGAGACTACATCAGCTCATACATTCAGCCTCCATGACTGCAATACAAATTTAACTAAAAAGGCTCTCAAAAAGAGGAACTCATTGGATGAGTCACATTCAAATCTGTTGAAAAATGACTGCGTTGAAAAATGACAAAGCTTGGACATTGAAAAGTCATTTAGTCGTCATTCCACAAGTGACCCTCAGATCTCATAATCTTTACGCTCACTGGGACATGAGTGAACTTTAAGAGGGAGAGAGAGGGAGGGAGAGAGAGAGAGAGAGAGAAAGAGAAAGAGAGAGAAAAGGAGAAGAAAAAAAACTCCCCACAAATTCTGAACACTCCTTGCTTCCCTCTATGCGCTTAGTTTATCATCACTGGGTCAAAACCAAATCTGCTCTGATCATCTTTCATATAAAGCTACAATTGTGTTTCTGAACATATAGCACCATGGCAACATCAATTATTTTTGAAACTGCAGCCTTTAATGACTTTTTTTTTAAACCATCTAAAATATTTTTTATAAAATAAAATTATTCTTAAATATTTTTAGTTAGTATTTACACTACCAACCATATAAATGTTTTTTTATTTAGCAAGGATACATTAAATTGAAGGGACAATAAAGACTTTAATTTTTTTTACACATTTTAAAGAACTTATTTTCTTTTGAATTATTCTAATAAAAAAAAAGTATCATGTTTTTACCATATTATAATGCAGCACAACCATTTTTAACTGATAATAACTGTTGATTGAGCAGCATATTAGAGTAGTTTACTCGTCTTTAGGGGTGGAAGGGATCGCAGTTGATCCGTACGGACCAGGCCCCACGGCACGCATGTGATTCGCGGATTAACTGCTAAATTTAACCATCATAGAGTGAAAGTTTATAATTTGGACGCGTTTTTTCTTGCCAATTTACACATTCAAACAATTTTAAACACGGAAGAGGAGAAAATCAAAAAGAGAGAGTGAGAGAGGGGCGTTTCAGACAGCGCTCGAACACCGAATTGATTCCTCTTTCGCGTTTTGTTGCCCTTGAATGAACAGGACACAAACACAAAATGATGTAAAAATACCCGTCTCGGCAAGTATTCTCTCGTTTGTCATAAGTGAACAGTTGAGAAAGATACTGGATGTTTGCCAGTTTTTGCGGTCTGTGCATTCGGTACTAGTGACAGCAGACGCCTAATATTCATACTGTTGTCTGTGTCATTAATGTTAATAAAACAACAAAATACAGCTTTAACAAAGATAAAACTATTTAATTTCTACAGTAAACAGTGTTATTTTACATTTAGACTTAATTATTAATTTCTGTACCTGAATACTTTGTTATTTAGTATCCATCTCTGCTTGTAATTTGTGTATTTATTCTTATTTTTATTACTCACTGTTCACAATTTCACTTATGTGGAAATTGTCACTTGAATCTCTTAATTCAGCAGTAAAACACTTATATATTATATTATTAATAAAATATATTTCAAGTTCTCACCAGTGGCGTTTCAAAATAAGGGGTGGGTGAAGGGGTCCACGTCTGTGGCAGAAGGCTGTAGAGAGGGTACTGCTGCGGAGGCTGGTACACCTGCTGCAGGTAAACTGGAGACGAGTACTGTGATGGAGTGGAGTACACTCCAGAGTCAACGGCCCCATAACCGTTCTTAGCAAAGAACGTGTTAATGGCCTTGATGCGAGCCTACCATGACAAAAACATACAAAGACAGACCTGCATTACAACCAGGGCTCGTTGTTCAAAAGTAATCTGATCGGAAATCTTGAAAATGGGTTGTTCAAAAGATAAACGATTCTGAAATTGGAAATCTCAGTATAGATCTGGATCAAATCATCAAGTTTGTGCTGTTCAAAACTTTTCAGTAAGTTTGGGATACCTTTGATATAAAAAAGGAATAAAATAAAAATCAGGATTATCCTGATCCCAGCAAAAGGGTGGATTTCAGAAACAAAAATGTAATAAAACGTTAAAACTGGTCATAAAAAATACAACATTTGTATCATAATATACGCTTTTTTTGCTCTTGATTAATTTAACTGTTAAAGTAACAAATTCGACATTAGGTTACCTATTATTAAGCCTTTGAGTACTGTAAAAAGTAAAAAAAAATTGTCTGGGAGGAAAAAGAATTTTAATGTTTGTGTTCTCTTGCAAATGTTCTGCATTCCCCAATAAACTGTGTTCACTCAAAACTGTTGAGTTCTTTGGGAATAAACGCAAAGTTTCCTGGGGGAACACAAAAGCATTAAAGAGCCTATAAGAGATGCACCGATATTAAATTTCTCAGCCGATGACAATTATTCAGAATGACAGCTGTCGATACAGATACTGATAGTTTGAATTTCTATTTTCTCCCCAATTAATGCTGCAAACTATACAGGGAACCCTCTCATCTGATACATTAATATTAGAGGATAAAATTAAAAACAAGTTATTGTATTCAACTGCCATTTATTTTCAGATATAATAATTACACAAATAAAAACTGAAATGTTTGTATGCAGCTCAGTTTATGGCAATTTTATTTTTAGCTATAACTTGAATTAAAGTGGAAGAGATGACTGGCGCTGCCACTTGATCTGAAGCATTACAGCGATCTGTCATGTCACATTTAAGAGCATCAAAAGACCATTTATTGTTTCGAATTTCATGATAAAATGGACATTGCTTGAACTACGGGTGATCCATAGGGTCAAATAGAGACTGCTTTAATGTCACTATTTTTCTATTAATGCGATATTGTTATAGTCTAAATCCAACACAAGAGATTTTCACACAGTATGAGTTGCAGTCTGAACACGTTTTTCCACACCCTTATGATTGACAGGTTATAATCATCCCTGATTATTGGCTGTTTTTAAACAATCGACCAATGGGTGATAGTGAAAATAATTGCTTTAATCTGCAGAGAACATAGTGCATCTCTAATTAAAACACAATTTCATATTTTTCCCCCCATCACCATTAGTGCCTCCATAGGGGTCTGATTGTTTAGAGGAAATTGAAGATGGAAGGGATGTTTGATGATTGTATTTTTTTCTCTTCAAATAAAAGCCCTTGAAGTGACCCCACATTGACTATTCAACCTGTTCTTTACATAGCTAGTAGCCACTGTGAAATGTACAACCCAATTTGAAGCACCAAATCATGGGACTTCCAAATCTAGATAATTCTGATCAAGATTCAACTTTGAACAACTGGGCCCAGAACATCCAAGATCAACATCCATTATGATGCACATTCATTTTTAAACTAAATGGAGGCCTTAAATGACAAGTGCGCATTCACACATCCATTCACTAACACACAAGCATATGCACATGCTGGCATAAATCATCAGTCTGGTCAAACTATAAGACAGAGCAACACAATGTGCACTCACCATAATTGGTTTGCCCTGAAAGGTTTTGACTTCCTCACGCAAGTATCTGTAAGCCTGTGAAACAACGTGGCCAGATAAAGACCATTTGCATTAATTAAATCAGCAGACAAAATGCAAAAACACGTTACGCCTCATCCATGCAACAGCAAAGCAAAAGTGCATATTGGTTTTCATATCAGCAAATTATGGCTGTTAAAATGACTTTTCAGTTTTAAGCAGAGCAGCTAGTTAATCAGCAGCTAGCTAATATTATATGTATATCATAATTTTATATAAACCAAGTCTTTACTGCTTTTTAGATTTCATTATGGCCATATTTCATGAATTATAATAGTGAACAGAAAATTACACATTACAGATTAAATGGTCATGAACCATATCACAGGAAAAGGGCATCACAACCATTCATGAAAAAAAAACTTTTACTTGCAACATCTGAATTAAAAACGAGTTAACTCAATATGGTAGCAGAGATCTTGAAAAAAAAAAAACATATGTAAGAAAGATTTTACCAATTATTTATACAGACAGCTGTTTGTGAATGTGTTTGTCAATAATACCTGTTGAGCATCAGTGTCGGACTGGAATGTGATGTACCAGTTGTTATTGTGCGCAAACTCCACACTGATGACCTGCGGACACTTCTCACTTTTAAAAAGTGCCTCCACCTCCTGACAGAGAGACAAAAGCATTAGTCAGCAAATCAAAATAATAAGTGAAAACTACTGAAAAACAGAAGGTCAGATATCCCTCAGATCTCATAATCTCACGGTCATTAGGGCAAAATCCACTGTACTGAGAGAGAGAGAGAGAGAGAGAGAGAGAGAGAGAGAGAGAGAGAGAGAGAGAGAAAGAGAGAGAGAGAGAGAGAGAGAGAGAGAGAGAGAGAGAGAGAGAGAGAGAGAGAGAGAGAGAGAGAGAGAGAGAGAGAGAGAGAGAGAGAGAGAGAGAGAGAGAAATAAGAATAAAGTACAGATAAAGGAGGATTTAAACAAGAGGACAATGAAATCTCAGCAGCAATGGTTCTGGATCCTTCCAAGCGCGATACTGATCATCATCGGGGTAACCACAGTAATAATAACCAATCTCTACCATATACAGCTACAAGAGATGAACATACAGAGTGGTCTCACCTCGACAGGTGTGGTCTCAGGGACTTCTCTGAGGATGATGATGCATCTCTTGTGGTTTGGCCGTACCTTCTCGCCCTTCTCATCCACCTGCACCATGGGAGAGGCTGAGAAGGACAACACAGTTAAATGCAAGGAATGAACAACAAACTCTGTAACTTTGGCCAGTGTCTTTTTTTTTTACCTCGTAGCACCTCAAGTATCAGGTCCATATCAGTAGTCAGCAGTTTGACCCCCTCCATGCTCGCAATGGTCCAAATAGGGACAAACTGATCACTGTCCATCTGAGATATCAGGTAAAGGTCTTTGGAGAGATTCTCCCTGTAGAAAAAAAAGAATAATTGTAATGAACAGATGTTGAACACTTGCAATGATATTCAAGTTTCACTTGGTAAAGCCTTTGAATACAGATTAAGCAGAATTTTAATGTCAGCTTTGCTAACTACAAGCTTCCATTGCATGATTTGCATATTCCATTGATAGAAACCCATTACTCCAAATATTACTGTGTTATCACACCACTGGGCATGTTTGCTTAAGTTCACATGTGCAAATGAAAAAAGACCAGATGTTTTTTCCACCGAAGTGTAGAAGTATTTCTACAAACGGTGTTTCTTTTGACTGGTTGTATTTTTAAAATAAGACTAGTCAGTAGGTTTCCTGAACAACTAGTCAACTAATTGATCCTAAAGAAGCTAGTTAATTCATTAGTTAACAGAGTGATATGGAAAAAACACTTCTAAAGCATTTATTAATCTTAGTTAATGTTAATTTCAACATTTAATAACACATTATTACAATCAAAAGTTGTAACTGTATTTAATGGACCTGAGCGAACAAACTAACAATGATCAGTTGTTTTTTAAATAACATTAACAAATAATAACTTCTGTAACAAATGTAGCTATTTCTCATTGTTAATATTGGTTAATGCAACATTAATAACTAAAGGACCTTTTTGTAAATTGTTATTTATTCTTTTGCACTTTAATCTGTTTGAAACATTTGTTTACTTTACACATTTTTGTGTACAGCTTTGTATAGTTTAGTGTATAGTTCTTTTTGTTATAAGAAAAAAAAAGTGAACACTTTGTGATAAAATACCGTACACCGTGATAAAAGCAATTATCGCAATACAAATTTGATACAGTCACATGCCTAATATGTAAATAGCCAATGCGTGTCAACAGCACCTAAGACTGACTGACAGAAGTCTTTAAATATCGATTTATAAATCAGCCATTAAAAAAAAAAATCCATATGGTGGACTACTAACCAAAACAAAAACAGAAAATCTAGATACACTAGTCAAACTCACTAATCTGCTGTTGGAAACGGTGACCCATCCGATAAACACTTTTATGCACTTCTCAATCAGTCACACAAAGTTAGTTTTTGACACGCAAAAACTAAATGACTTCTGGTATCCAATAAGCATACTAAAAGATAAAAGATGATCATTTTAATATTTGGGTGATCTATTCTTTTCATATCGAATTAAATTATAAAGAGATTAACAACTGTGCATGCTTGACAACCAACAATTACAATACTGCTGAATGAAAGCGCTTCAAATCAGATTGTCCATGAAATCACTTCCAGTGTCATAGGTCCATTACGACATCGCATTTAATTACTGAATGAGAATTTTTTTCAAGCAAGAGTAGAATAAGCATTGCTTTATTGTTCAGGTGATTATGAATTTCCATTCATCCCTGAAGGTCTTATGTATAAAAAAATAAAATAATAATGTAATATGGGAGAGCATGTGTAAGCATGTCTGGGCGTAGAGTGGGTGTTACCTTGAGAAGCAAAATTCTAGCTGCTTCTTCAACGACTCCTTCAGACTCTCTTCGGACAGTGGAGGCTGCTCCTCGACGGTCTCGCCCTCCACTGAGCAACAAAACATACAGTCAACAATGACAATCAGCCATTAAGCATCACGGATGGAATTAAAGTGTGACAGTGGGTATTTGTGGCAGACCTGGTTCGTAGAGTGGGTAAGCCAGTTCTGCTGACTCAATGCCATTCAACATGCTGCTCTCCATAGGAGGGGCTGACTCAGAGTCACCATAGCCAACAACATACTCCTTGAAACCTTCAGAAGAGGAATGACAGTAGTAGTAAATTCATTTGAAACCTTTCCATTCAGTTACCATGCAAGAACAGCAATAGGTCATGCAACCCTCAGATCTCATAATCTCACAGTCATCAGGCCAGACCCAATCCACTGCGAGAAAGAGCAAGAAATTTAGTTTGAGAATTAGAGAAAGAAATGAGAAAGAACAGAATGGAGGGAGTAAGAGGAGAAATTAGGTTGAAAGATCTCTACAGTGAGAATAGTTCTGGGTCCTTCCAAGCGCGATACTGATCATCACTGGGTTTTAGGAAACTTTAACATCATGTCTGAAATTATTTTAGTTGCTATTGCATGAATCCCCCGCAGAGTAATTTCATTCGTTTTAAAACACCTGCCAAGAATCTAGCCACGTCTAACCAGAAAAACCGCAACAGCAGGGCTTCCCAAACCCCTGGAGGTTTGAGAGGGAACTTCAGGGTGTTCATGCGTTTATGAAAAGTCAATTCAATCATAAAAATGTAAAATAAATAATTTTCTAATTAACTCAAATCAAAATAAAACTTACAAAAGATACACTATTTTATTTACCTGCATGTTATTAAGCAAAGAAACCAAGTAAACATGTTATAATTATATTAACTTAATGAGATGTGTAGCAATCAAAATCCTTTTGTTTCCTACATAAAAGAATAGGGGTGGACAATTTTCATATCCAGGTGAACAATTTGAGAAGATAGCATGAAGTCCATTTTTACACATTACTTGCAGCACCAAACAACTGCCAATAAATATACATACCCTCTGACTCCTCAGTAGAGACAGTTTCTCCTTGTGGCCAATGGCACGTCTCTGTGGCCGCCTCCGGAGCCTGGGCGGTTGGTGCAGACACTTCCTGCCACACTTTAGCATTGGGATTCAGACCGGCCCCCTTGGTGGTCACCTTGAAGACAAGGTTAAAAAAATAATAATCCAATTTTCAGATCACAGTAGAATAAAACCAGAAGAAATCTGTCAACGCTTTCCAACTGTAGATTCAGTAAACAGAATTGAGACTTAACTACAACATTACCGGTCATTGACCTACCCGTTATCAGTCTAAAACTGACAGCCATCTATCATGGCACAACCTTATCAAAGTTAAAGTGGAGTAAGTGTTGAATGTAGTTGGACCACAATTGTACTGTGGTCAGTGGTGATGAAGAAATATCCCATATCTTGAAACTATAAACAGTGTAAGTGGTTTGATCTGACACAAACCCTTTGAAGGCTTCAAGAAAGTAAATGCATACTTCATTATAAGGGTTAACTTTTGCAGCCTTGAAATCACAGCATTGCAATTTTGAAAAGTTCCCCCAAACATTCATCCAAAATATGATTAAAATAACGAATTTTAATATCACTTTCAATAGGGTAAAAAGAAAATGCAATGTCAGTGCTTGGGTCTTTTAAGGGTTAACAGATACGACGCTATCAAAGTTTCACATGACACGCCGAGGAACAAATTACAACACTGCTTCAAACTTTGCTGTAAAGTCTCAATTTTGAACTATATCGAATATAACTGCTCCCTCAAATGGAAGTGTGTGTTATTTGATGAAGGACGTCTGAAGAGCACGGTGAAGGAAAACAAACACCACAGAACAGGCAAGGGCTCCAACTATTAACACACTCCACGAGTTTGAAAACCACAGCTGTGTAACGTACAACTTCCCCTCCAACTTCTCTATACTTACACTACTGCGCCCGATCAGGGTTGAACATCATCCACAAGATCTATTACTTACCCGACGCGACACACAGATAGGTTTTAAATAGTTGGCCTTCCACCCGTTTAATCTGATTAGCCACTCCGATAAACCAGAGCGAGAGTTCAGGGCAAAGAGCTACAAACCTGCATCTGTAACGCAGCCTGGTTAACCCTGACTAGTGCTTTATTGGATTTGAACGGGCTAAAGTTATTTTTGAACGAGAGGATAAATAAAAAGCCGATGCGATTCGTGGATTCATTCAGTTTTTGATGTGGTCATTACTAGTTGTGAATTTCACCAATAAAAGTTACGCACCTTACGCTAATAAAAGAGGCTGGCTAAATAGCTAGCATTTGTTGAACGCACGTGGATCTTTCGCAACCGACGGTCAGTTCGCATCCACATAAACAAGGCATTACATAGTAGCTTAACCAACCTTGCTTATCGCCAACTAATCGATTTAAACCCAGAAACAAATAATAATAACTGTAGCAGCACTACAAAACCACACAAAAAAAAAGTCTTCTTGTTGAACTCATGGCAGGCGCCATCGATTCCATGCCGCAGCTGTGAAGAACCTTCGCGGTCGCCAAAATGACCTCTTAAACTCACCTCCACAAACAACAGCATGGTCTTCTCCCCCGACAACGTTACCCCTCGCTAGATACCTTGTAGGCGAATAAATCTAGCTTACAATAACGCAGCAACGTATTCCACTTATTTCCGTTTAAAGCAAAAGTGCAAGTTCACTACCAAAGAGTTTCGCGGCCACTATCTGCATCAATCCCCTTAGCTCTGCGTAAGCATTGGCACGGCGTTTGACGAGTCTGATTGGCCGTTCGCTCGTCTTTCCTTCGCCTTTGTGATCACATGCTGAAGCACATTTTGAAAATCTCCCGCCCACCGTTACGGGATTGGTGCGTGCTGAAATACGTCATATGGAATCTCCCTGTGATTGGAGTGGGCTTTCGTCTGTCAAATGTATGTTCAAGTTACCGGAACTGTAACCTCTGCCATCAAGATCACTGCTGAGCACGTGGCGACAGCTGAGACAAATGCAGTACAGGCTTGACAAAAAATGAATGAATGAAGTAAAATATGAGCAATTTACAAATAACACAACATTTGGAAGCAATAAAACGGCTTTTAATGATACAATTTGTGTATTACGTGTTACTATAATATAACAGTGTCTAATATCGTAATGTCACGAGGCATCGAATAGTACTAGGAACGCCTAATTTAGACAATGGACAATATGGTGGGTGGATCTCACTGCATTTACCCACTGTTAAAAGAAACTGCCGAAAACCGAGACTTGGAAAAAAATGTGAGAGCCCTATAAAAAGTCTTCCAGAACTGTCTAATAAAAATGTGTTTTGATAGCAAGTCAGACACAAAATTCAATCAAGTATGCCATTTTGTTCAAAACAATATTTAACGTACAATACTTAGTTTATTATTTAGGAAAGTCCATAGTTTCCCTAAAATTATATTTCTACTGCTGAAACTCTAATTCCGGACATCTTTATCTATACTAGCTTGTCAGAAGCCAAAGTAAATTGAATGTTATCATGTATCCATACAGAAAAAAGTGTTTTTTCCAGGGGGCCCCAAAATTATTAGGGTTTGAGCTTCCAAGGGGGCTCAAAATTATTACAATTATTTAAAATAAGACAAAACTAGCATTAAAATAAGGTGGCTGACGAACGTTCTAAGGTGTGCAGTGCAATATGTAGTGTATTTTCAGGGAAATGCCCAGCTAAAGTAGTTCCAGGTCTTGACCACATTACCAAATGATTTCAGTTATTTCAAAGGTCCTTACAGCCTACAACAGCAAAATAACCAAAACCCACAATGACACTGACCAAACAAATAAATATAGTAAACAATAGGATAAAACGACAAATTATTTCCATGTTTTTCCCCCCACAAAATTAAGTTTTATTATGTACGGAAAGCACATACTCTCTTTCTCCCGTTCTCTCTCCCACTCAAACACATACACACAGTACGGACACACACACTCGCACAGAAACATGTTGTCAGTGCTACTCTGATGATTTTATCAGTAAAATAGTTTGACAACTTAAAAGCTACATGACATTTCTCACTAGCAAGGTAACGGCGCTGTTCTTGAAGCAGATAAACTTACAGTTTTGCTTTTAGTAGAGACGCTGCTGCCAAACACTTTTGAGAGACGCACAGACTCTGGTAATTCACACATGCTGAATCTCTCTCTCTCTCTCTCTCTACCAACTGCATTAATAAATGCATTAGTCTACTGTCAATGGCTCAAGCATCCATTACTAGCTACTACTGAACAATGTTTAACCGTGGTAACCGTATAAGCTGAATAATTTACTCCAGTCCGTTGAATTATTAGAAAACAATACACATCAGATGTGTAACTGCTTCACGTTGTGGCCACATTACCACCTCGGGTGTGCATTATTTTCTAATAATTCAACGGCCTGTTGCCAATTAATCCTTACTTAATTCACCCCCACAATAACTGTCTTTAAAAACCTCAACATAATAGGTTATGTAAATTACTACATTCATAAATTAATAAATAAGTTTAAATTAATAAATTAATAAAACTCCATGGCCATTCTTATTATGAATATACATTTTTCTTGTTATGCCGAGTTGAAATATTTTATGAGGTAGAAATGTTGAGTACAAAATATTTGTTTATCCTTTACCCATTAACTCATAAATAACTGGAAATGTCATGGGGCCTTCAAATATTGATGTCTGCATAATTTTAAAGAGAGAGAGAGCGAGCTTCATTTTGGTGCAAGTCCACATCTGTCATTAAAAACATGGTAGTACAATGATTTTCTTTAAGATACTATGTTAATACCATGGTACATGAATATGGTAATCATTGAGCACCATCGTATACGGATGTACCACAGTATTAAAATTGAACGCCATCCCAGGCGTTCATTATTTTGTTCAATTTGGGTTAAAAGATGGTTAACATGCTTTAATGTTCAAAAAACAAAATTTTCTCATAATGTACATTATTGCAGCTCCTCTATTCTTAGTCTGTCTGAAAAGCAGTAATTTCTACAAAGCCCCTCCTTCCGAAAAGCTCAGAGTGCTCTGATTGGCCAGCAGACCCGGTGCGTTGCGATTAGCCAAACACCTTGAGCCTATCGATCTGAACCACTTGAGCAGAACGTTTCACAGCGCTAATTAATTAGTCTTTGTATAAAACCGGCAACGTATAGGAAGCTGTCCTGACCTCTGTTAAATTGTGCAATGCACAAGCAAACTTTTGGGTTGTACTGTTTAAGAACAGCTGTATACATCTTAATCCCTGATTCCTAATTTCATCTGTTTTCGGAAGGCCAAACAAATTTTTTTTTTTTTGCTTTCGCCTCCAAACAAACAGTCTCAGCGACATGACGACAACACTACAATTCACCGAAGCCCCATCTTCTCTCTTTGCGCATGCCTTTGGAGGGAATTATGCTAATCTTTCACAGTGTGACGTAGACGTTTGAGGAAGTAATAAGTCTGGACTTTGGTCAATGCGTTTTAGGCAGGTCTGGATTGTTAGATAGAATTAATCCCTTTGTGGGAGACTATGAGCTTAGTAACTTTGCAGATCGTATGCATGTTCAAACAGATACATTACACACCTAAGGAAAAGGAAAACATTTATAAGGATCATATGACATACATTGACCCCTTTAAAGTTGACCTTCCTCACCATGTTAAAACATTCATTGCAGTGACTAAGCACCTCAAGTCTCTGTTCAACACAAAAAGAAAAAGAAAAAAAGAACACACACACAGGCATGATACAAGAATCTGTGCAAATCACTAACAGAAATATGTGCCTGGTAAAGGTATAATGTACCTGTAATCACAGTGGTGTCACAGTTAGAAATTAAACCCTGTTTAAAGTACATTAGTAGCATTTTTTTTTTTTTTTACTAAGTGGAAAACCAGTCATGCATCTTGATTTGTTAGACTAGAATATCATCAACCTTGGTTAAATGAGAACCATTTAATTATGATAATAAAGTTTCAATTATTTAAATAATTTTAATACATATAAATGATTAAAATGAATTGTTTTTGACAAATGCACCCAACATTATTACACTAGACTTTAATTATTCTCAAACTAGAAAAACAATCTCGAAAAGTAGTTAATTGTAACTTAAAGCAAGCTGTCAGGTGGTCGTGGGGTATTTTAATTTCCAAACGAGTTAACACGCTTGTAATAGAAAACGTATAGCTTGAGTCACGCGTCCTCGAGTCATGCAAACATTGCTCATTTACAGTAGAGCACTCCGCTGACCAGGATACGAACACGTGCTGTGTCATTTATGCGCAGACGAAGCCTCGGCGTCAATATATTTAGTTTATGTTGCCTAGTAATGTCGTCTTACCGGTGTCCGACTTAAAGCCGGCTAGCCAGGCGTAGCTAATACTCAACTAAGCAGTTGTTAAGCTCAACAATTTCAGTGGATCGGTAAAACGTAACGAACTGACAATCCGGGTAGCGCGCAAAAGCACAGGTAGTTTGTCAGCATATTGCAAGTAGATACTGATGCTTAACAGTTCGATAAACATGTGGTCGAAACACGTATGTTCTAAATATGGAAGTGCTACACTCTAAACGAAAAGTTAACACACAGTAACGTCGTGTTTCGCGGGAGATTAAGTGGGTTGTGCAGATTCAGCACCACAGGCCTGAGCTCACCATGCTGCCGTGGTCCTCGCCGGTTTTCTCCTCTTGATCTCGGGCGACTGATCCCGACTCGACCTCCTCCTTCTGTTGCGCTTGGCTGCTACTCTCCGAAGTCATCGGCCGCCTTCGGCTCTGCACCGGCCGGCCACTCTCGACCCCGATCCGCGATCAAGCTCCTCCTCGCCCGATCCGCCACTCCTCACCTCCTCTCACCGGCTGAATGCAACAAGCACTTGCTCTAGCTAGTTAGGGTCGGTTTGTCTTACCGTTTCAGAAACTAAACAAAGATGGGAAAAGGGAGCTGCGCTTACACTAACGCATGCGAATCTATCTCCAGTAGGGGTGTACTTCATATCCTAATACTGAGCCTTAATGGGGATCAGCGAGCGTTCCTGGCAGACGGCAGAAATTCACACACCGCCACCGTCCCGACAGACAATGCGACCACCCCCTCCATCGCGCTCGCTCTTCCCTGGCAACAGAGCGCAACACGCGCCGCGCCGCATAACGACAGAGACAGACGCGCAGCGAAACTCTGCAGCCGGGCAACTGAACCATGACACAGCGAATAATACACATAATAATTATCGCAGCCTTCGCACTCAAACTAATGACAATTAAAGTCAATCTTTCGGATAGATAGATAGATAGATAGATAGATAGATAGATAGATAGATAGATAGATAGATAGATAGAAAAAGACAGATACATGTAGTGTCAGGTTTTAAGTGTCAATTTTTATTATTTGTTTCAGCATGGGTAGAAAATAGTACATAACATTTTACAGTAGTCATAAAGTTGCTGCTCTCTGTAACATGCCCCAGTAAATCATCTGCCTGCATGGGACAACAAATCAAGCCATTGTTTTGGACATTGTTTTGCTTGTAAATTTCCGTAAATTCACTTTTAGTCAAGCATTTTCTTTAGCCGATTTCTTAAGTAAATATTTGCTGCATTAAAAAAAAATCCATGCGAAGTGTTTGCCACAAAGTAAATCTCCTCCAAAGACATTAATCCCAGTCTTGGAAGGCTTCGCGGATACAGCCACAGGATGTTCACTAAACATGAGAATGAAAACAGAACAGAAAAAAAAAAAAGTAGTTGTTTAATGTAGGCAAAGTGCTGGACTTCATTCTCCCCCAAGGAGATGTGAACAACATGTTGACATCAGAGCAGTGGTTCTCCGTTTCAAGGGTTCAGAATGGATCCGTCTGAAAGGTCAATGCTCAGGATCTCCTCTGGATTTTCTGCCATGCTTCTTGTAACCGTTTTTAGGCTTTGGTGGTGCCAGACTGTGACGCCTGTTGGCTGTGCAGTTGCTGAAGCTTCATATTCATGACTTCCACCACAGCTGTTAGGAGGCAGATAAAACATATTTAATCCATTTACGATTTTGTGCGGGTTTTCCTATCATTATCAGAAAACGTGACAGTATGCAACAGGTTGATCAGGGGTCTTGTATGATTCTGAAGGGGTTTCTTTTGTGATAGTGGTAAAGACTGTACATTATCCTACTTATTACATGACTGCTTACCAAATAAATAGACATGAAATACTGATATGAGCTGAAAGAAACTAATAACTACCAGAATTACAGAATACCAGTTACCAGTATTCTAGATAACTATGATTTACAGTAACCTGACTTGGAAATAGTAAATATATATATATATAAATATATATACAGTGTTCAACATTTGAAGTTGATCAAAAAAGTTCATCAAAGTTGTCCTAAGACAAGAACGAGTATTGTTCAAAATTCATGTAAAACTTTGATGAAAGGTTTTCATCCACTTCAAATGTTGTGTGTGTGTGTGTGTGTGTATAAAAAAAAATCACCTTGTTTCATAGCATGTTTTTCTTGAAGGGCAGGCTGAATTTTCTCAATTTGTTTTGTAAGGAAGTCAATTTTGCGTTTAAAGAATTCTTTGCCATCTTCTACATTCTGAAAAGATAAAAAAGCAGTGAGATTTACTTAAGACTTTGATTTCCTTAAAGGGATACTTCACCAATTAGCATTAAGGTTTGTATCAGTAGAAACCCGGTAGTATTTTCGAATGACCGTGCTTCCCTCCCTCATGTCCCCCGGAGACAAGAGATTTCTGTATTGTGTGTCTGGAAAAAAAACTCAGATGACGGAAACATCGTCATTTTGCGTTATATGAGGCTTTTTTGTCCAGAGGCTAGAGACTACAGCCAGTAGTAGGAGCTAGTTCCGCATATTTTCAACCCGCCCATAGGGGGTGGGATCTCACGATAAAACAGTGTCTTTTCAGTTTCAAGTCAACTAGTAGCCTAGCTGTATAATTTTTTCCGATACTGCCCTCTGTAACTGGTAGGCGTGGCTTGGGAGTGACCTCATAGGGCAGCGAAGCAAGTGCATTCTGAGAGTTGTTGTCTTTCATCCACATGAGCCAAAAATACATTTTCTGGCTTTTCTCAGTCTAGAAGGCACCAACTTCTAAAATAATTTCACATTTGTACTACATAAATGACTCATATGACCCAATTTAAATACAAATTCATCTTTTAAATTCAAATTCATCGAAATATCCCTTTAAAAGTACAAATTATTAAACAGATCGGCAAAATCATGGCTCACCTTCTCCACGAAATAACCTGTTCCGACATCCACTAAGACATGATTCACATCATGAAGCTTTCCAGGCACGTACATCTGCAATGCAGTAGTTAAGGGAAACAACTTATCTGAGATGGATGCAAATTAATTAATAAACACCAAACTGCCCATGTGACTTTGTTGAGGGTTAAAGAAATCAATCAGCAGTAATTTATCACTCAGCTGTGGGGAGGATACAGAACTGGTGAGAGGGACAAGTAGTTCTTTTCCTAAAAGAAAAAAGTAATAGCAAAAAGAAGCCAGTGAACATATTAACTATTTATATTGAAGAAGCATCATATAAAGTTTAGCAGTAATACTCACCTTCATTGCTTTTGTTAAGGACATTCAAACTGTCTTTGGCTTCCACATATTTTGTTTGGACGACTTTTAACTGGCCTATGGATGATGACAGGAACTCTGTTTCCTAGAAAACAAATGTTTGTCATTTCATTTGTTAACATGGCTCTGATAAACTGCTGCTTTGTAAAAAAAAAAATAGGGGGGAAAGATAATTTATACTAAACTAATGTATGCAGATCTGTCCTGTTCAAGCAAAACAAAAAGTAATATATATTTATATTTCTCTATATCCTAAAAATAGAGGTTAAAAAGTCATTTTGCTCATTATATTATACTCGTTAAAATAATTATAAAAAGGAATAGACAAAAATAAAAATGTCAATTTATGTTTTGACACCCTTCACTTTCATTCTATCCAATGAATGGTGAGCGAGGCTGTCATTCTGCATCTCCTTTTATGTTCTAAAATGACTTTAAAGAATAAGAAGGTTGGTAAATAATTACAGAACACTCAATTTTGGCACAAGTAAGTTATCCGTTTAATGGCGAATTAAAGACAGCACTAACGTTACCAGCAGCACGCGCACAGACAGCATGACAACCGCTGCGTGCATGTCAGTAAACCACTGACAGAAAAATACCATCGTAAGCTGCAATTTAGGGATCTGAAATCAAAGAATTGTTATATTTATAGCACAATTTACCTGATCAAGCTGAGTTTTCAAGCCTTCTAATTGTGGAAGAGACAATTCAGTCAGATTCACCGCCATGTTGACAATTGAATAGGAGAGGAAAGCTTCCGGGTCAACCGGACACAACTGGAAGGACTTTTAGCAATGATTTTGCATTTCATTAATTTCTTTATAACTTTTAATGAAAATCAATAGACAAGCATAATACAAAAAAGTACATAATTTAAATATTTTGTAAGGCTTACAAATATTCCTTAATGTCTCACTCTGTAACACCATACAGCGCAACAAGTATTTTACTTTTATGCGTATGGTATTTTGCCAAAATTCAAAGTAAACTTTCCAACATAAGTAAGGTGGGTCTTGAACATTTGATTAAAAGAAGGCCAAAATGGAATGAGTGATAAATCAAAGACGCCTAAATCATCATTTAATCAATATGTTCAATCAACAATCATGAAAAAAGATAAAACCAGTTTAAAAATTCTTATTGTTGGGTTTAATTAATCATTTCACTTTTGTCAGGTCGATTATTGAGCCTGCCCCTGCACACATATCAGATACATATCTGAGGAACATAGAGATGAGATCCCCCATGTCCTCCGCCGCTGCCCTTGACATTCTGAAGAGTAATGGGGACACGACTTTCAGTGTTTATGGTCCTTGCCACTGGAACAGCCTGTCAGTTTATCCGTCCAGTTTGACACTTGTCCTATCCATGTTGTTTTTCCACCATTTGTACTCTTTAATTCTTACATGCAATTGCCTCATTCCCACTACACAGTATGAAGTTGAAATAACCACCATTGTCAAAGAATACATTTTAAAATCATTTTATTTTAAAGAAGCTTGTCATCTGATATAACTTAAAATAAAAATGTTGTACAAAAATGTAAAAGAAAAAAACTTGTACATCAGAAAAACTTTTGACTTAAAAGACTTCGTAAAAGAGTAGTAAAACATCTTGAGGTATGAGAAAACTAAATTAGCAATTGCAACCACAAAATAACATGGAAGAAAACATATGGGAGTACTTTAAAATGGCAAAACACTTCAAGCACCAAGGCATAGGTTAGATTTAGTCCTCATTCATTCTCATTAAGGCAGATTTCATTCTTTGCATTGTTAACTAGCCCTGAGATTATATTTGACCTTAAATAAAAGATGGTTGCATTTATATACATTTTTTAAAAATCACTATATTAGCTGTGAATAATAAAATTTAAGGCTATTGGATATACACAGGCAAACCATATGCAATGGGAGCAGCACCAATTATATGTTTTAAATGTGTGGCATTACGTGATTGGGCTAAATGCTGAAGAAGGGAGGAGCCAGACCCAGAAGAGAGCCAGGACTGGAGCAGAGCCGACGTGAAACGATCTAAATCACGATCTGTCACATCCCACAGGTTACCGAGCACTAACGGGCTGGTGAAGAGACAAAAGCAACATTTAATAATAAAGCAAATCATAAGGAACTACACAAAATATTTGTATACATGGATGTGTACATTACCATCCTGCGGTCAGGTAGCTGAGGATGATCCCTGTTCCCTCCTGATGGCCAAGAACACTGAGAGCAGCACTACTGCAGCCAAACAGAAGAGCTACTGTCCGCACAGGCCCTTTCAAAACCTTCTGAGCATCCAGAAAACGAGCACCTGCACCATGTCCTATGTAACTATAGAGAGGTACACATACATATTGTCAAGCACGTCATCTCATCTTTATATTTCATCATCCATTTTTTAATAAATAACAGTAACTCTTTTCAGTTTCACGTACATGTAGAGGTCTTTGGTGGTCACAGCCTCATGTAGTTTATCTGGATCAGGAGCAGTTCCACAAACCCCCTGCCACACCCGCTCACTGGCCAATCACAGACAGAGATGCCAGATTGGAAATGGGACCAGTTACACAACTGTGGCTGTCAGGGTGTTTATGCATATTTTGTGAACTTACCCAGTAAACCATTCTTTAAAGCGATTCTCAGTGTCAGGTAGGTTTCCATCTGGGTTTAGCACATAGTAAACCTTCTTAGGGTTCACACCACAGGACAGAACACAACTTGAATCCATCTGAGAAAAAGACAAGCAGAATTCTTTTCAGAGAAACAGTTCACCCTAAAAATGAAGAAAGTCAACCATAAAGGTTCAGAATGTCACAAGTGAATAAATTATGACAAAATACAATTAATTTTCCTTAATGGAACTTAATAGAGACAGGCTGTTGAGCTTTTTTTAGGATAATGGAACATGAAGTTCAAAAATGCTAACTCGTTTTCGGGTTTTAGCACTCATTCCTTAGCACTGTTTATAAATAGACTAAAATTGTTACTTGATATAAATATTGACTTCTGCCATAGCTCACAAATTTTTATTGAGTTTCTACATCAAAAATCATTGGTTCTTATCAATAGAAAAGAACTGCCAAGACATTCTGCCAAATAACTCCTTTGTGTTCCATGGAAGTAATATAGATTAAAAAATGGGTGATGGGTGAACTAATTTTAAGCTAAAGCTTTACTATGTGTATTAAATACTGTGCATGTTTTGCTTGCAATAAGTAGCATATACCTCTTTCAGATGACTGTGTCCGAGTACTGCATGTAATGAGGGCATACGAGTGACGGAACAAGACTTCAGACAAGCAATGTTCTCCCATGGTAACCTTTGCAAGTACTGTAGAAACACAAAACTTCTTATAAGATCAAAACATGCGTATGCAATCAGCTCAAAACAATTTCAAGTTGTCTGTATTATTTCACACGAGTGGATATTATTAGTGTACCTTGTCTAAGATCAGAACTGTATGTCCCTGTGGTTCCTCCCTTCCTTTCAGTTTAGTCACACCGCACTGCAGAAGCCTCAGGAAGTCTTTGTCCTGCTGACCCATTCCTTCTACAAGACACTGCAGGTCTGGCAAGGACAGGAGTGGAGATGCTGAGAGAAGCACCTTCAAGGAGAAAGAAGAAATGAGAAAGTACTACAGATGGGAACATGTGATGATCAAACTAATGCAGGTGCAAATAGAGGCCACATACCCTGAGAATGTCCTGTGTGATCTTTGTTCCTTTC
This sequence comes from Abramis brama, assembly GCF_963993115.1. NCBI lineage: Eukaryota > Metazoa > Chordata > Actinopteri > Cypriniformes > Leuciscidae > Abramis > Abramis brama. The sequence goes on along the minus strand of NC_139973.1, from coordinate 11,327,396 downwards.
AGTGCCTTTTGGAAGCACTTCACCTGAACTTCAAGCTCAGGGTCAGAGGTTAAAGGCAGGAGTAGAGTTCGCCACACCCCTAAAGCCTCTTCCATCTCCTCAAGCATTTTCTGATGGACAGAGAAAGAACTTACATTCAGTATATCCAACATCCTCCCTTTCATATTAATCATTTTCTAACTGTCAAAGATCTTTGTCTCACCTCCACACGGCCATCCAATGACTTCCTTCCTTCCCACCACTGTGATTTCTCAGCCACCATGCTCACTTCTTTTTGCCCCTTCAAGACTCCATCCATTTCTTGCAGAAGCATGGCAACAGAGCGCTAAATAAAGGTCAAATATAAACCAGATTTGTGCAAACATCTCCCCATTTCCTTCTCATTGTGAAAAGATGATTTTAAAGTTTTAAAACTCTTAGCTGTACTGCATTAGGTAATATACAGAAGTACTAAGAACATCAGCACACAATCTGTACCTCTCTGTTTGCAGTAGGGATTCGAACAGTGATTGGGGTAGAGCCACGCTCCAGTCGAGTCAGAAGAATAGTGCTGCCAATTTCATCAGGATACACTCCCACAAATGACAGCATGCACACTGTTATTCCTAAAGCAAATATGCATCACATTTATATCATTCTGTATGACTCTCATAATACATACCAACAGGGCTCAAAATTACATTACATCTTCTTACCACCATGAAACTATTGTTCATATTTCATTAAAATGTTTTGTTGTCCCTATGACAAAGACATTACCCTTGCATACTTGCAGCAAACAGTGCCAGTCATTAGGTCACTTTCAGAAGCATAGACAATTCCCAATTCTAATAATTTGGGTTAGGGTATTAGGGTATTATGGCCATCTTGCTTAAAGGGATAGCCCACCCAAAAATGAAAACTGTCATTATTTACTCCCCCTCATGTCATTCCAAACCTGCATGACTGACTTTCTTTTGCAGAACACAAAGGATGATATTTTGAAGAATGTTGATAACCAAACAGTTTCGGTTCCCATTGATTTCTATTCTATTGATAAAAGACTATAATGGGAGTCAATGGAATGGTTTTTGGTTATCACTATTCTTCCAAATATCTTCCTTTGTGTTCTTTTGGGAGGACTATCACTTTAATTTTTTCAGATGACGTTATTACCTGCTGGCAGATCTTTCATCTGCTGGGTGAACTGCTGACAGTGTGTCTGTGGGAACTGTGGTGGGTGTGATGTGGCGAAGGAAAAGATCTGCTCCAGTGCAGAGAGTTTCTGAGACTGTGTCACCCCAGACGTTTCCTCCAGACTCAGAGCGCCAAGACCATCTGCTACATCATTACAAGATTTCTTCAGCTTCCTACAGAGACAGGAAGAAGAGGTTCTGTTCCTCGTCCAAATATACAGAATAGTAAATGTAGAATACAGGCTATCACTTTTTTTCTGCCGAAATGTTTGCATTTCATACTAACTGACATACCTGAACTGACTAACCACATGACGGGTCATATGGTGGCGAGTGGAAACACCCAGCGACTGTGCATGCAGCATTGCTGTGGTGACGGGATCGGTCTGGCCGAGTGACTGAGCGAGAAGTGAGCAGACGTGGGGATAAAAAGAGGGAGGCGGGAAGTGGTGGAGAAGAAGCCAAGAGGAACGCAGGTACGACTGGACCGCCTCTATGGACAGGTCAGCTAAATATGAAATAAATACACTGATGGTTATAAGACATTCAACAATTTTATCAATGACAGCAAGTCAAAATACAATATAAAAACAAACATAACTAGGATCCTGTAAGATTGTGGGGTTTTTTGTGTTTTTTTAAAGAAGTCTCGTACTCACCAAGGCTGCATCATCAAAAATTCAATAAAAAACTAAATATTTATTTTAAAGGTATTTATCATTATTTAAAATTGCATTTCTATTTTCATATCTTTTAAAATATTTCTTCACTGTCACATAAAAATATTTCTTTAAAACAAAACAACAGAAAAAATTACAAAACTTTTGAATGGTAATGCACATGCCACACGGTATTACCTAGCGGTGTAGATCCATGTGGTAGGGTTGTGTGAGATCCAGAGCCATTTTGTCCAGTTCTTCTGAGCTCACTGAAACACTCTCGCCCAACATCTGCAGCCAGATCTCTCCTCAAGACCTCACAATCAGCATCTGGGCTGCCTGGAACCACACACAACATGAATTTAGTCCAACAAGAATTAGTCAAATAAGCAATAAAATTACATCAGTTTTGTACTGCATACACACACACACCTGTGTCATTTATCTCTGTGACAGACACTCTGAGCTCCTCCAGGCTGACATCCAAAAGAACCTCATCTTCATCCTCTTTAATCATCCTCATCCTCTCTGGCTCTTCTGTGACCTCTGAACTTTGACTCTTTTTTGATCGTCCTCTGCGCGTGCGTGTCTGGGAAGATAAGCCAGTTTCTTCCTCAGAAGAGAGGCAGCTGGTAGAGGCGAGAGCTGTGCTTTTCTTAGTGGTCCGTGACCGTCTGGGAGGTTCTGGTTCTACAGTGGGGTTCACAACTTTGGCGTCACTAGGGATGGTGTTCGATGCTGGTTTCAGGGTGCGAGATGTTTTGGAGTTGCAGGCGTTTCGCTTTTTCGACTTTTCCACTACAGCAGGAGGTGCGGCTTCAGCTTCACTTTCATCACTGAACTCGACCTAAAACAGAACAGATGTATTTAATTAACTGATGATTTATGATTTGTAAATGTCTTACCATCATCTTAAGAAGTCTGAAACCAATCAATGGGCCAAACCTTAAAGCGAGAACGCTTGGATCGCTTAGGCGCATCTGGCACGACCACAGGTTTCTCTTCTGCAGGAGAAGAATCTTTGTAAACCTCAAAACATCCCTTTGGAGCAACTTTTGACTTCGTAATCCCACAATGGCTGGCAGATGCGTGTAATGAGGGGGTGAAGTTGACAGAGATGTCAGGCACCTCATTAGTGAAGTCAAATGCTCTTAAGTCACCAACACCAGTGCTTGTGGAGACAGATTTTGACCGGGATGTCCTTGTTGCTTTGGGCGTTTTGAAAATCATGGAGGATTTTGTGATGGTAATTTTGGGCACCAAGTCTTTAGCTTTCTTTGAAACTACAGAGGTCTCTTTGGTTTTCCTGCTTTCATGGTCTGCAGATCCACTCTTAATGTTAGGTTTGCATTTAACACCTTCCTCTGGAGGAGTCATTTCAGAAACAGGGCTCTTGGATCGATGCTTTGATTCAGTTTTAAGTTTTAATCGTGGTTTACTTTTCGGGGGATTCCAGCCCCATGCAGAAGAAAAGAGTTCTTCAGGGGTACACCCTTTCTTCATGGCCAATGCCAAGCAGCAGGCCACAGCTTTAGCCCCCAGCAGAGCAGCTCTGATGGGCCCAAGCTCCGGCTTCAGTGCCCCTTTGTGTGTCACTGCCTTCAATCCTGCCTCTATTTCCTCCCACAGGACTGTAGCTTTCCCTTTGTCTCCTGTTCTGAGAAGCTGAAGCACAGCACCCAAATGCACTTTGCCCTGTTCCACCTGGAGAAGACACAGTCCAGCTGACTTTTTAGAGCACACAAGAGCTGCCAAACTGCTTTGGAGCTTAGCTTTGACACTACAGCAGCGTTTACTGGCAGATTGGCGTAGTCGGCTCGAGTTTTCGGGGTCTGTCTGGAGCTCTGCCTGTAATAGTGCCCAGTGGATACTGACTCGAGCCACACTAAGCTCACTGCAGCAGGGACAGGAGCAGGTCACTGCGTGGGTCAGGCAGGAAAGCCCATGCTGACGTTTGGGCTTCAGTGGGGGAGATGCTCCTTGGCTTCCTAATCTAGACATGGCTTCCAAAGGCTCCTTGAGAAGGGCACGAGAGCTAAGGATTCCACTCAGGTCATCATCTTCCTCAAGGGTGTAATCAGAGGAAGAAGGGGCAGCTGGCCGACCTTTGCGAGGTTTTATTTTCACCTCAGACTTCTGCTGTCGCCCGTGGCCAAAATCTACATGCAAGCGAGATGAGACAATATATACGTTTTTAAAAATAAATACTTAATTTCTGTAAATCTAGTTTGTGTTTAGCAGCAGTGAAATAAATACATTTAAAAAAACTAAAATAAATAAAACAAAACCTTTTCTCCTAAATACCTTTTTCTCACAAATAACGACTAGAGAGGGATCAAGGTCTTGATTTGGTAATCAATATTACATATTTACCTGTACAGAGATCAAGTAAGTTTCTAACTTGCTCCAGGTCCAAACTACTAGCTTCAGTTGCGCCCTTCATCAGCTCCAGTTCTGCTTTCAACACCAACAACTCAGCACAGCTACAAAACAAAATATGCAATTACAAATCCACAAGAAATTTGTCTGGCATCCCAGGAGCATATTCAAGCCTACTTCAAGCTTCAGAGAAAAAGCATTGGTTTGTCATGTCACCCCTTAATGTCAGAAATACACGTTTGGACCTGAACTGTCACACACATTCTGAACTCTCACACTCAAAGAAATGGAGCATCCACTCACTGGCTGAGTGTCTGCAGTTTGGTGGCCAGTTTGAGAGCCTCTAGACATTGAGCTTTAGCTTCATGAATGGCTCCACTGCTGCTCCTCACAATCACCATTCTCTCAGAGCACACCAGCACCTCACTCAGCAACAGCCATTTAAAAACAACACTGTCTCCTACAGTGAGAAAACACAACAAGTTGAAAATGACAAATAAAGAAAATTCCTTTAAGTAGCCAAACCTGCTACCGCTTGTTGTACCTTGGTCTACAAAGCGAGAGTCTGTGTTTGGTCCAGGGGCTCCATAAAATCCATTGCCCAGCAACATCATCACCAGGCTGCACAATAGCTTCAACCCTTCATACTGAGCCGTGTCTGGAGTCTTCAGACCTACAACACAATTCACAACATTAATCACAGTATATAGGTAATTGTGATGTCACTAATTTTCTGTCCAGAACTATTAAGATATTAAAAAATAAATTAACTACCATTCAAAAGTTTGGGGTCACAGATTTTTTTTCACTTAATACTTTTATTCAACATTATAAAAACAATATTACCCTTTAAATTATGAATTTTTATTCATCAAAGAATCCTGAAAAAAATGTAAATCAGCATATTATAATGGTTTTTGAAGGATCGTGTGACTCTAAAGACTGGAGTAATGGCTGCTGAAAATTCCGCTTTGCCATCACAGCAATAAATTACATTTTAAAACATATGAAAATAGAAAACTGTTATTTGAAATTGTTATAGTACTTTGTAATATTACTGTTTTTACTGTATTTTTTTAACAAATAAATGAGCCAAAAAATATTGACCCCAAACAAACAGTCCACCATATTTTGAACTTCCGATTTGTAATGCTCTACATCATGAATTATATATTATCGAAGCAAATTTTTTTCTTCTATCTCTAATGAAAGTTCACACAAGACGAATGTCTTCAACTGTACATTTATGTGAACTTATACATGGGATATAACTTTTCTGTTTGTGGTACCTAAATGTGTAATGTGTGTATTGGATGAGAGCTGACCATGCTGTATGATGCTCTGACGTAGCTTTGAGTCCAAAGCCTGTGTGTCCAGACTCAAGTATTCACTGGCTGTCTGCAGTGCTCGTGCCCTGAGCAGGTACCAGCTCTTAGAATGATGCTGAGCAGACTCCTTTATCACCTCCATCAGGCAGCACACACCATGCTCCACCTGAAAAAGAGAGCAGGGACAAATCAGTGTTTTTTCAGTATGTATGCAATTACAATTTAATGGACAGTTCCCAGGAGTCTAGTACTGGATAAAATTTACTCACTGGTCCACAAACAATTATATGAACGAGTATTACCTGTCCTAAAGCATAGTGTATCTGTGCTTTTTGCAGCATAGCAAGCATGGATATAACAGATGTGCCTTCGGAGCTCGCGACAGAAGTCAAACTCTGTTCTGCTTTTTGCAAATCCACCTGAAACATACAGACAATGTTCTGGCGTCAACAAAATAATATAAGGCTATTAATTGTCAACTGAAAAGTTTGTCCTGGTTAAAATTAATTCACCTGTGCAAGCTGAGGGGAGCCCAGATACAGCAGGACCCTGGTAGAGTGGCAAAAGGCATTCGCACTATTCTGGGCATCGCCGAGGCTATGGAAAAGGGCCGCAGCGAGCTGATATGCCTCCAGAGCTTGCAGGTGCTAACAGAGACATATTTATTATTCAACATAAATACAAATATCAAACACTTCTCCTCTCTTGGTAATTAATAGAACATAGAACACAGTGAGTGATGTGGGTGTGTAGTCTTACTTTGCCAATAAGTGTGTAGAGGGCAGCCATCAGTGTCATGGAATAAGCAGTCAGTTTAGGGTCTCTAACTGCAGGCACAGACCCCTTGAGTAGACTCCGCCATAGAGACAAACATCTATCCAAAGGCTCACTTAACTCTGACACACACATGAATCAACAGTATTAGTAGATTATCCTAAAAACAAGTGCTTCTCAAACCTGTTCTGGAAATTTTTAATGCCATATGCAAGTATGTATTTGCTGTGATTGAGTGTATGGCTTACTGCTTTGAGCCAGTAGATTGAAGCGTAGTCCATCATAGACTAACTGGCTCTCTTGTGATTTCTGTTTATCCTCATACTCTAGATCATTAGTGGGAACAGGATCCATATTCAGCTCTGTTTTATTCTCCTCCTGCACTGCACGCAATCGCTTCTCAGTGTCCACAGCCTGTTACACACATAAAGGAAAATAAAATGAAGCACAGGTGTATAATATTTTAGGAACACATACAATGCCGTTCAAAAGTTTGTACGATTTTGAAAACTTAAAGAAAATTAAATGTATTCCTGTGTGATGTAAATCTGAATTTTCAGCAACAACTATAATTTTATAGTATTAGAAACGTTGAAAACAGTTGCGCTGCTGTGTAATACATTTTTTTCAAAAATTATTTGATGAATATAAAGTTCAAAAGAACAGCATTTATTTGAAATAGCAATATTTTGTAACATTATCCAATGTCTTTACTGTCCTTTCCGGTCAATTTCATGTATCATTACTGAATAAAAATATACATTACTTTCAAACAAACAAACAAATATTACCAAACCCTAACTTTTGAACAGCAGTGTACACTAACAACCAAAAGTTTGACCATATCTAGTCATTCTTTTTATTAGCATCATTTTCAAATTTTAGAACAAAAGTAAAGTATGTTGGGCACCAGTAGGTTACTTTTCCTTCACTATATGAAGTGACTTACAAACTAACTAAATAAATAAATAAACAGTTAGTTTATATATTTGTCTACAAGAAAAATTTCAGGCAGATAAGAATGTTAAGATCATGAAAAAACAGATCAGTCAAATGTCAACCTTTGTCTGGTAGTGTATAAGGCACTGACCTCCTGCAGATTGGACTCAAGAGTGCAGATGTAGAGCCACAGGGAGGCATGTGCCTTCTCATCCTTCAACCTATCAGCATTCTCTGCGGTTTCTGGCTCTGCCTCCAGCAACCGCAAAGCCTCATGGGTAAAGTCAACTGCTGAGCTGATTACCAAGAGCAAAAAAATTGTTTAAGTCCTCCATATTTTCAATGTTCTATCTCTGATTCAAATGAGGCAAAAGCAAAATTATATATATATAAATGAATATTGTCCTGTGTTCATGGTCACCCACCAGTCAGTCTGTTGGCTGAAGTCCTGGTAGCACACAACCTGTGCCATCTCACACAGATAAGTAGCCCGTCTCAGTGTGTGTGGTGTTTCTTCATGGCAGATATCTAAGAGGTCACAGAGTGTGTTGTAGCGCTCCTGCGCTGTGTCTCCAGTCTGCTCTTTATACACACGCAACTCCTCCTCTAACAAACACATCAGAACTTCCTCATCCATTACTGCTTCTCCTAACCCATCCCTCAGAGTCCTGACAAAAAAAATGAGAAAGATTTTCAGCACATTCACTCTTTAGTGTCAAACAACAGTACACCGGAAACTTTTTCAATTGGCTAAGTGCAGGTTACCTCAGGCGAGTGTCGTCCTCTCCTGCTCGGGCAGCATCACACTTGGTTTTGACCCACAGTGACACAGGTTCTGCCAGATGATCAAAGATCTGCATGCCCAAAACCCGAATCCAGCGCACTATCCAGTCTAGAGCTTGCTCCAGCTGACCTCCACGCCGGCTACACTGCACCGTCAGCATGAAACAGCGATTTACCTGAAACATCCACAGCCAAGATCTAACATTGTCATTTATACATTTGCATGCTTTAAACTGATTGTACAGCTTGAAAGAGTTATATATTATAACATATAGATCAGACAACACAAAAACAAGGTACTTCAACGGCCACAATAAAAAGATAAAATGTCACAATTTTATATGTTGCTCCTTTTTATTCTCTTTTAATCTCAACAAAAGCTAAAAAAATGACCAGAGGAAGCTGCTGTTCTTACCCTATCCAGAGGAAGAGAGGGTGGGCAGTCCTTGCACAGCTCCTGACACACAATCACAGCCAAACCAAAGGCTCCCTCATACAGCTTCCTGTTAAACAGCTCATACACCACATTATTCACCGCGCACACTAGAAAGAAAAACAAAAACAAATGAATACAGAATTAAATTTATGTGCACACTTACACTACAGTTCAAAACTTTGGGGTCAGTAAAAAATTCTCTTCAAGAAAATTATTTAATTGAGTAAAGACTTTTACATTGTTGTTATAAGTTTCTATTTCAAATAAATGTTGTTCTCTTGAACGGTCTATTCATCAAATAACCCTGAAAATCAAAGTTAAGCAGCATTTTTTAACAGCAAATTTCAACATTGATAAAAAATAATAAAAAAATGTTTCTTGAGAGCATATTAGAATGATTTCCAAGAACATGTGACACTGTATGGCTGCTGAAGTGCTTGAATTCAGGTATTCAATCAGATTTCAGCATGCAGACTTCAGGAAGATATACCTGCTTTAAGTAGGAAGTTGTCGTTGTTGAGTGTCCGCAGTTCACCAAGCATGCGTCCTGCAGTCGCCTGGCAGTACAACAGCACCCTATCCAGAGAATCGCCCGCTGACACCTTTGGACATAAATGTTAAATGAAGGATATAAATGTGATACATTTAGCCAAACACCTTATCATGGTCTAAAGTAGGTTTAGTATATTACCTGAGATGCGTGAAGACTATCGTATGTGCTAATATAGCCCTGGTAAAAGCTGAAGCAAAGGGAGTACTGCACCTGCTGCGAAAACGAGTCCTGGAACGAACAGAAGCTTTTAAAATGGATACATATTTGGAATGTGAATTGAGTATCCGTGAATTCTTACAATCTTACATTTTGCTGTGCAAGCAGAAGTTCCTGATATTCTTCTAAAAAGGAAAAGCAAGACAGCAATGTGGTTATATCCATCCCTTTACACTGACCAGCTTCCAACGCCCAAACCACTAGCTGACAAGCCTCTAATAGAGCATGAGACTCTGGGCCCGACATGGCACGGGGCAGCACCCTGAGTGCACGTGCACATTTGGTGAAAGCCTTACTACATTCACCTCCCGAGCTTAACGCACACTGCAGCTGCACTGCGCAATCTGCAAGGCTCAGAGCCGAACGCAAACCCACATGACCATCAACCCCCTCCAGTGCGCCACGCAACAGTCCAACAGCCTCAGCTGAAAACTGGCTCTTACATAGCAGTTTACACACTTTAAACACCACCTCACACCGCACAGCCAGCGAGGGACCAGTCAGAGCAGAGTCTTGTGGGCCGAAGAACAGTTCTCGTAATTCAGAGGTCAGAAAACTCACGTCGTCGAGAGTAAAACACCCACACAACCGTTCATGCTCCACCACCGCTTCCTCTACAAACAGAGGAACTTTGGATGGGAAGCAGGCCGAGCTGGACCCCTGTTCTAGGAGTTTGAAGGATAAAGCTTGTAGCTGACAGTGAAGTCTGTCCCGCGGAGAGAAGGTGGAACCACTCGTTCTGTTAGACAGGAGACTGTTCCACAGCACTGCAAAGCAATTCCGCACCAGAACATGGAAGTCATCCGTCTGTTGACAAAAAACGAAATATGAGGTCTACAGAGAACACCTTGAAATATTAATACTTTATTACAATCGAAAGAAATGTAACGGTTTCCAGGGTTTCCACACTTTTTGACCAATGAATTCCCATGATTTTCCAGATTAGTGGGTATTTTAAAAATGAAAGGATACTCATTTTATTGAGATTGCTATTTTTATGATGTTTTTTAAGACTCAAGCATACCATACCTCTGCAGACAAACGCTTCAGTCTTCTATACATAAGTTGGCCCAATCGACAAGCAGGGCCGTGAGCTCCAAGGCCACAGACTTTCTGTAGGATGTGGAAGACTATTTTCTCGAGATAAAATGGGTTGTTCTGCATTCCGGACTCTTCGAGCAATTCAAACCCTCGGATGGCCAGTTCCACCAACTCCACTATCTGCTCCTGATGGGCAGGGTCCAGATTCCCACTGCCCAGGCGCTGGTTGCACGCCCGGATGATACGATCGCACATTGTGCGACCATAAGGACCAAGCCCATCATCAACATGTTTCTGCAGCAAAAGAAAAAACAAGAACAACTCCAACAGTGTGCATCATATATGAAATAAACTCAGGATCGAACTCACTGGAAAGCTGTTTCCACTCACACATGTAACGTTATACACAAAACAAACAGTTGTTGTTTTTTTACCTTAAGCTTGTCATGAAGAACTACAGTGTCCTTTACACAAGATAACTGTTGGACATACTCCTCTGTTCTCAGACACTTCATTGTCATCACTGTTGTGTCTGCAATGCGAAACAAACTGCTTTTTAAGGACAAGTATTTCAGATACTAAGATGATTAACTGGCATGGTAAACTAATATATGTTTGTTGTATACGTGTATATATGAACTTTAATACTAACATATATTTAAATGTATTTCTATTGCAGAGTGATTTGGGCTGAATGACAAGTACATGGATGTACAATAAGCTAACGTTACTACATAACAATATGGTTTATGATCATCTGCTATGCTTTCTTTTACACTTTACGCCATACATCTGCAAACTAGCATGTTAGCTAGCTAGCTAACTCAGCCCAGTGTTAATCCCTAACCCGTGTAAACAAATCAAATAAACCTGTTAGCCTGTCACTTACCATGCTCGGATAAACGGTCAAATGTGGAGGAATATCGACTCTATTTGAGTGTTAGGAAATGTGGCGTTCATATGTATCTTCAATAAATATAAATGTACAATGTTTTGTATTTCCAGACGCGCGTCGCCGTTATCAGGATGACAGCAGCGGAAAACAGAATGTAGCGCTGCTCGCGCACTTGTTTAAAATACCGCAAAGCTTATCGGGAAACTGCAGCCACGAAGTGGAGCTAAGGAACTATGGGTCCTGTAGTTTTTAGAATTCTTACATAACAAAGTCTCTACTGATTTCTTTAATTAGTAGTAGTAACAATAAATGTAAGTATTAATCTTTCGGAAACGTACAATAGAAGGCGATCTATTAATTAAATTTATTTAAATACACTGAAAATAATATATGAAAAAAAAAACATACAATTTGGTTTTAATGGCACCTTTATTAGTTTTCTTACGCAGACCAAGTAAAATACAAAAATAACACTATTAAACGTTTTGCAGTAAAGCTAATCAGACATCAACGGTAGGCCAATGTGATTCATTGTAGGTCCCCTCTGGAATTTCCTATGAGAATTTTATCAAGAAATGATTCTATATACAGAAAAGTTATTTTGGATCAATGAGAAAAATAAACTGTGGTTAACTTTCATGTTTTATTTTCAACAACATAAATAACACAAAGTCATACCTCAAAATAAATTAAACTACAATGTAAACTGTAAAGTTGCTGACATTATAAGGACTATAAGGATTTCCCAGAGGAGATTCTTGAGGGACCCATGGCTTAAAAATGCAAGTTCTCTTAGATAGAGTTGTTTAGTTTTACAACAATCTGGACAGCTCTATTTAATCATAAGAGAAACTCAAGGCTTTCTGTTCAGTATACATATTAATATGCATAAAATACATCACCATATTTATAACAGTCCTGTTCTCCTGTACAGCAATACTTTTATTGCTAGCTTAGAATATACATTTTAAAGAAGTTAAATTTGCACAGTGTAAGATGTACAATAGAAAAACATTCACAAAAAAATAAAACAAGATATTACAATAACAAACTTCGAAAGATTAACGTTTCAGATGAATCCTCTTTCAGAATGTTAAATAATTTCAAACTGTTGTTTTGCATTCTCTTCGTTTTGCATATGCAAAGGGTTAATCACCGTTGTTGTGGCCCCTTTGAAAAGAGGATTCTGGATCTGCATTGAACAGAGAAACATTAGATTGTTAAATATTCAATCTGTAAATTCTTTCATTTCACACTGAAGCACTTAAACATAATTTTGTATACACAGGTTATAGTTTGCTCCACATTTATAGCCTAAACTGCTAAATGTGTTTAAGCAGTGTGTCTCTGTGTGCACATCACCTCATTCCATTCAGTCTGGTTCTGCGCTTTGAGGAAGTTCTGATATTCTCTATAGTCATACAGTTCCAGCAAGGCACGGTATATAATGATTATTATAATGCCAATAACAATGATGCCTGACACAGAGCTGCCAATTATAACTGTAGTCTTATCAATGGAACCTACAGAAGGAAATAAAAAACATTTTAACTTTTAACATTCGTTACATCAATTCTGTGTCATACAGATATACATGTGGTCTAATCAAATGAATGATTTTTAATACATACGGGGCAGGTCTGCATATCGAAGAATAATTTTGCCGTCAGCACCAAGTTCTACTTCGTAGGAAATGACATCTTGATATGTGCAATGCAGCTCATGAGTGCCTTCAAGACGAGAGATTTCAGCATTGAAACATTTCTCATCACAGACACTGGCATCAGAAGCACCAGCATCCACACGACATGCCACACATTTCCTACAGACACATTAAAACAGAGAAAGACATCAGTCAGACACTTTTATCCAAAGTGACTTTTCATTTGTAGTACATATGATTCAAGGTATCAGTTCATGCTTTAATCGAACCCATGACCTTGGAGTTGCTAACACTATATGCTCTTGGCTGGTGTTATGCATGCAGCATCAGAGCATAAAGCAAATAGGGGTTTTTTTTCATTCCACCTGGAAATACTTTTATCATGTTATCAGTTTTATCCAATGAGCACTTGAGAAAGAACTAATGACTGGATGCCAAAGATTATCCCATGTTTAGTTTGAGGCACTTAATAGCAAGTACAAATTCACAAGCAGTGAATTTTGCTTTTTTGTTGTTTTATGAGTTATTATATATATATATATATATATAATATAATATAATTTATTAATAGAAATTCTGATCACACAGAATACACATTTTCTGATATATTTTCTTTGTTCTTTCATTTTATTATTATTATTTTTTTACAACCTTTCACAGAGACTGCTGTACCAATACATTTTTTCCCACGCTGGTCTATTGATGTGGTATAATATATTTCAGATCAATGTGGCCTAAAAAGCACAAACTGTGGTTGCTTGTTTTACATGTCCATCAGATAGTCTCTTCCATTCTATGAGTGGCCAGAATAAGCTTTAATGAGGCCAATACATTATAGGTGCGTCCCAATTCGCATACTTATGCACTATTCTATGACGTTTTTAAGTATAAATAGTGTGATATGTGTGTTCACACTGGAAAAAAACAAAAAAACAAGTGCACTTTAAATGCATTAAATGATGCACTAAATTAACAGAAAAAACCGCAGTGTGGAATGTGCACTCAACTGTTGCAACTTTAATCATAGATAGATATATATATATATATACATAGATCCCTCATCAGCCATATTGGAGCGGTTGACTGTGCATCTGCAACCGTAGTTAGACGCATGTATGAATAGAATATCTATATATGAAATAGACTTCAGCAGATGATTTTGCTAAAATAACACAATACAATGAGACAAAGGCGTCAGCTGACATTACAAAGTCACCATAGTAAAAGTAAAAAGATTACAATTACCTTAGTAAAAACCTGCAATATTGAGTTAATACATATAAAAACCCAAACCAACACATTTTCACCAATAAAAGGCAATCCCATTTCTTTGGAAATTTAAATCATGGCAGTTTCGCAACCAGAAGCTGCGCAATGACGTGTCATCATTGATTCTTACTGTGAGTGATGGCACGCTGACCGTTGCAAGATGGCGGGCGCGCCTTTGTGTCTGGAGCGATCGAATGAAGAATCTACGTATAAATATCTATGACTTTAATTACAGGGGGAGGAGCATCAGACTCTTTTGTTGAATGACAAAATAACCTTATAAACTTCATACACTACACGGATGAGTACATAGTGTATGAGTGCATAGTGTATTAAGTGCACAGTGTATAATGCGTCATTTGGGATGCAACTTATGTCACATTTCAAATGTCTTGCTATGCAACATTATAATCATTATTAAATGTATGACTTATTGAACAAACAGACAGAGGAAACTGAAATTGAGGTTTAAAGACGAAACAAACCCACACACAACTGTACAACTCACTAAAGATAATCTTGAAACAGATATCAGATCACAGGAAGAGATACTCACTTAAACTGCATGCAAGCGTCGATGAATGTAGAGCAGTTATCTCCCATGAAATCGGCGTTACACTCACAACGGTTGCAAGTGCATTTGCCTTGACCGCTGCAAAGCTTGCCCTTGTCGTTAATACACTTGTCTTGGCTAGGCGAGCACTCGCACGCAGACCCCGAGTAGTTTTCTTTACACTCACATATTCCACACTTGCATGTTCCCTGTCCTATGACAACCACGCATAGGAGTAGATAGTGAGTTTTGAAGGCGAAACTTAAAGAAAAAAACATATTAAGGCCAAATATTTTGCTTACCATTACAGGACTTGCCATTATGGTTCTCACAACTATTGTCATCACAATCGCAGTACTGGCCACTGTAGTGGCCTTGACACACACACTTGCCACACTCACAGGTGCCGTGTCCACTGCACACCAGAGAGTTGTTGTCAGGCCGACAGGACGCCAGCATGTCGATGGTAGAGTCCGCATCGCTTTGTTGCACACACTCGCAGTGCTGACCCAAATACCCTTTATCACAGCTAATACACACATTACACACACACAATTTAAGTAAAAAATAATAGTGAGACATACAAAAATTTACACTTGTACAAACAAAACCACATATTCACTTAAAATATTATTTAAATATATCAATATGTTGGCATGACATCACATATCGTTCTGGTGCTGTTTTATTTTCTTTCTTCTGTGAAACAGAAGGAGATGGTGATTTATATAGCCAAGTTAAAAATATATTTATTTAATTTAATTTAATTTTTTGTTTACTGTTGTTTACTGTTTACTGTTTTGTTTACACCATTGTTTACTGTCACCTGACCAATCACAACACAATGTGTGACAATTTTACTGACTGTTTACAATTCGAGACTAGCAAATTAGATTTGTGAGCTGACAGTTTTGGCGCTTGGTAGAATAAATCACCATGGAAAACACCTTGGACAATCTCTAAGATTTACTTTTGTGTTTCATGGAAGAAGAAAATAATACAGGGTTGGGTGAATTTTTAGTTGAATTACTCATTCCTTTATTCCTTAATATAGTCTTTAAAGGCACAATATGTAAGATTTTTGGATAAAATATCAATGTTATATATTTTGTTGACTTACATTATCCCAAACTAACCATTGTTATATAGTTCAACACAGTTAGTCTTATTATTTGAATCTATTGTTTTCTTGATTTACCGCAAGTAACATTTTTGTACCATGCCTCAGAGACAACACTATTTTGTCAAAGAGCCATTTAGCAACACAAGTCATCCAGCTTTTATTAATATGATATTCTAATATTGATCTGACTTAGGCCTACCTCAATGTGCAACAAGTATCTCACACCAGCCACCGAGCCACCGAGCTAACGCACAGAGTACGATTGTATTTTTAGCATGATGGTTTGACCTATTAAAATAGAGCTGCGTTACCCTACAACTTTAATTCGTCAAATAAAGTGACCTGTATGAGAAGCAATTCAGCACTTGGGGCTATTTCATTAGAATGAAATAAATTAATGTTAATTTAAATGATCAAATGGAACTGTAACAAAGTTCAGGTTCAGGGAAGAAGGAGGTGGACGTTAAATGTAATCTTAATCGTAAAATATACATAACAAAATTAAAGTAGCGTAATAAAACAGCAAAGTAAAATGCCCCAGGCTCTCGACCCCACTATGCTTCATACCAAAGTAACGTTAATAAAACTTTAATACATTAGCTTAATGTTTCCCAACCCTGTTCCAGGAGGCACACCAACAGTACACATTTTGGATGTCCCTTATCTGGCCCCTTAATTTACGGTCTTGGAGCATGGGTGTCCAAACTTGGTCCTGGAGGGCCACTGTCCTGGAAAGTTTAGCTCCAACTTGCACACCTGCCTGGAAGTTTCTAGTATGCAAGAGCTTGATTAGTGTTTATTTGGGGTTGGAGCTAAAATATGCTGGACAATGGCCCTCAAGGAGCAGGATTGGACACCCCTGTCTTTGAGTCTCTAATGCGCTGATGTTGAATCAAGTGTGTTTGATTAGGAATAGTTTGTTGGTGTGCCTCCAGGAACAGGGTTCGGAAACACTGCGATAAGCTCATGATTTCTGCCCGAGTCCCGTCTGATTTATTTCCATCGGCTTTGGAGGTGAAGACGACAACTCCCATTATTCCAAACTACGCCTTTGTTATTGTTTTGAATAAACTACCTCTAGCAACGAAACTTACATACTGTGCCTTTAATCATGACATCTTTCACAGATTCGGTCAGCTGATGTGTAGTTCTCTGCTGAGATGCTAGGGGGCTCACCTGCACACGCCGCATGAGAGCGTTCCTGTACTGTTGCAGTGTTTAGAAGCCTTCTCTGGAGCACCACATTCACAGTGACACTCTGTATGCACTGTGATCTTCACTTCCTCACTGATACCATGCATTCTGATCCGAAATGTCTGAGGCTCCTTCAGACACGCAGATGCGTTCAAACGTACTTGGAACGTAATCTATACAAACAATAAATCACAAGAAAAAACAAAACTTAACAGACACAACAACAAATGTTTCCTGGTTTATGATAATTATGAGGAAACCACTGATGGTGGCGCTCACCTTCTCATGCTTGATGCCTTGACACTCTCCTCTCTCCTTCCATTCAGTATCTGCCTGATTCCCTTTACATGAAGACCTGTAGGACACATGCAGTTCTTTTGGAGCTCCCTCTTGCTCCAACACCAGTGTGGACGACAAATTCTGGCCCACAAAAAAAAAATATATTCAGTATGTATATAAAAATATACAGTCATATATGAAATAATAAAAGCAAAAACATAAATATCTATGGCAAATTTGCCAATTATACATAGACATACTGATTATATGTAGTTATGTTTTTTCAATAAGTTGTTTAATTATTAGTTAAAGAGTTTAAAGTGTCAAAGCAAAAATAAATGTGGCTGTCTGCAATACTTTATGCTGATCAGTCAATTGGTTCATGCTATGGTAAAATATTTTCACGTAATGACCAGTAAACTGTATAATTGACCGTTTGACTGCAGTTTCTTACACTGTGCTAGTTTAAAGTCTCTAATATGACTCCGCAGTCACATGATCATACTAATGATCACATAATAAGATAATTTAAACTTAAATAATTGCATTTATGACAATTTATTGATTGATTTAGAAAGTAGGCCATGTAATAGGCATACACACACACAGTTTCAGTTAATTTAGTAAATTATTTAACCATTAAGCAGAAGTGAAAAACAGCAGGGAAACGATGACTTTTTTGTTCCTACAGCCAATTGTTATTAGTTCAAGTGGGAAGTAGGGCGAGTGCACAAGCCACTAAATAGGGTCAAAACACAGGATAGCAAATGATGAAAACACTCACCCCATAGGCTTCAGAGATGAGATCAACAACATTACTAGAGTCATTCCTTAATACACCAACCACAGACTGAGGAATCAATGCACTCAATGCCTGTGAATATATTTGTGTGTGTGCGAAAGATGGAAAAAGAGAGGATTATATTTGAATAATACATATAAATTATTATTATTATAATAGATATATTTAAATATTTAAATGTATACACAATGCTGTTCAAAAGTTAGGGGTCGGTAAGGTTTTTAATGTTTTTGAAAGAGGTCTATAAGAAGGAGATATATAAGTTTCTCTTATGATCATTGAGTTTGACCAAAAATACAGGAGAAATAGTCTTACATTTAAAATTACAATTTTGTAAATTTATTTCTGTAATGGTGAAACTGAATTTTCAGCAGACATTACTTCAGTCTTCAGTGTTACATGATCCCTTTATCAAATTATTCTAATATGCTGATTTGGTGCTCAATAAATATGTTGTGCTGCTTAAGATTTTTGTGAAAACCATAATAAATATTTTTTTTCAGTATTCTTTACTGCATCAATTTAATGCATCCTTCCTGAATAAAAGTAGTACTTTCTTAAAAAAAAAAAAAAAAAAACTTACTCACACCAAACTTTTGAACAGTATTGTACAGTATATATATTTCCCTCAAACCTTATATGCTGGATAAATGCCCTCAGTCACAGCAAATATGAGCTGAATATTGTTTTCCTGCAGAACTCTAGATACATGGCCCACTGATGGGTAATCCTGTAGGAGAATTGAATATGATTTTTATTTTGTCTTCATATGCAAACTATCCCACTTATATTCCTCTTAAAGTTGAATTTTTATTCTTTTGTTCTTTTATCTACAACAGAAAACGCATAAAGAACGTTCATCATTAAATGAGCAACACTTACATAGGCTTTTCCATTATAGGAACCTTTCTCATTAAGATGACACTGTCCATTATGTGGCTGAAAGACACCACCTAGTCGTCCATCTCCTGCCATGTGGAAAGTATCATCAGATGTGTAAACCAGAATCCGTGTCACATCATGCCATCTAATCTTCTCCTGTGGTGAGAAAACAAAAAATAAATACTTTTTCATGTACAGTAGCTTTTCACAGACTCTGATATACTGCACACAAAAATGGCGACTTGTGGATGAAATCTTTACATGTAATTCCATTAATTCATGGCAAATCATCTCTCACCTTACAGACTGCAGCCTGCATTATTGCATCCAGACCAGCCTCAGGAGAGTCCAGGTTGCCAGAGATTTTCTGTTTGCTAACTTCTCGTTCAAACTCCTTGGCATCGTTAGTCAATGGCAGGACATTCTGAAAACTGAAAGCTGGTTGGCAGGTATCTATACGATTGGGACAGGGGTTCTGACGTCTTGCTTTCACCTGACTGACATATGGCAACATCTCCTTATCAACAAAAGATCCAAAACCTGAAAGATGGAGAGAGGGCTTAGGATAAATGACAGAAACATAGCTCTAGTTCAACCACTGCCTATTCTTTAAAATTGCAGTTCAAATAGGTCTATTTTAATTGACAATTACGTTTTTCACTTTTTTTAATAAGATAACTTGTCAGTAGGACTTTTTAAATGTTTTTGAAATAAGTCTCTTATACTTCCCAAGGCTGTATTTATGTATTTATTTAATACAAATGCAGTAAACACAGTAATATTGTGAAATATTATTACAATTTAAAATAAATGTTTTGTATTTTAATATATTTTAAGATGTAATTTATTCCTGTAATGGCAAAGATATATTTTCAGCATCATTACTCCAGTCTTCAGTGTCACATGATCCCTTGAAATCATTCTAAAATGATGATTTGGTGCTCAATAAAAATTGCTTATTATTATCAATGTTGAAAACAGTTGTGCTGCTTAATATTTCAGAAAGTTCAAAAGAACAATTTTCTTTTGGTAAAAGAAAATCTTACTGACCCCAAACTTTTGAATGGTGGTGTACTTTAAAATAAAATATTAACACAAAATATTTATTTTTGAGAAAGTTTGATAAGTTATGAAACTCTAATCTGTTAAAAATTCATCATTGGTTAGCCACATTGCTGCTAGTATTTCAGTTAGCGATTCTCACCTATCCGGACGGTCTCTGTGATGTCCTTCAGCTTCTTGAGGATTTTCTGCCCGAGAGTTTTAATTTGCTCCAGATCATCTTTCATGGAATAGCTCAGGTCCATCAGGTAGTACAGATCTATAGGGTAACCCTGAGCCCTCTTAAACTCAATTGTAAATTCAAATGGAACTCCTGCACACGTGAAATAAAAAATGAATTAGGGACTGCATTCACAATATACTATTGACTAACAATGTTAAGGAGAGTCAAAAATGTGGTTGTTTTCGTGCCAATTGTTATATATGCCGTATTGTATGTGTAAGATACATAAGCCTGTATATCTTTGCTGTATAATATTACATCTACTGTACATATTAAAGTGAACAATAACACTAAAGTGTAAATACTCTGCAAATGGCTTCAAGCTTATGTTCCAATAAGTTGCAGCATGCTGCTGTATGTCTGAGTAAGCTCACCAACTCTGAGTGTAATGTTGATATTCTGAGGTTTGAGTTGGACCACATTTTCAATATCGTTGCTGAGGTCACTGTTCTTTACATGGATCAAGGGATGTTCTCCAGGATTGATCACATTATCCTCTCTACAACTCCTGGCCTTCAGAGACTCGGGAGAATCACAGCGCCGTTCATTAGACTCGCCTGATTTTAAAAAGTCCTGCATCACAAGGAAATTAGCAGTACAAGTACAATCAGTTATATGCAATTATAAAAAATAATAATAATAATATACACATGTCCTTAAAAATGTGCTTCATATGGTAACATCTAAACATCTTTATTATAAGTGACCTACACCAAATCATGATACGGGTCAAATCAGGGTAGAAATAACGATTTTGATACCAATTTATTTCACATTTACAATATAGGAGATATAGGTGCGGTTTTGTTCAATTTTAATCATTTTTAAAATAATGGTTTGTTATCCCATTATACACATTTATAAATTGTATAAATGTTTATTTAATTGATTTAATGATTTATTGGTTTTAAAATTGCACAAATGATAAATATATGCAATATAAACTAGAATCTTCTGAAGGCTTCAGAAATGAACTGAATGAATTTTGAGCATTCTCTACTTTAAATAAAATTTCAGGAATTATAACATTAAATGGTTAGTTCACCCAAAAAAGTAAAATTCTGTCATTAATTACTCACTCTCATGTCATTCCAAACTCAGAAGACATTTGTTCATCTTCGGAACACAAATGAAGATCATTTTAATGAAATCTGAGAGCTTTCTGTCCCTCCACTGACAGTCTAATTTCAAGACCCAGAAAGGTCGTAAAAACATCATAAAAGTAATCCATGTGACTCCAGCGGTTTAACCTCAGTTTTATGAAGTGAAGCGAGTGCTTTGTTTGCGCAAACCCCCCCCCCTAATTTACCAATTAATTTCCAAAAAAAATATTAATCTCCAACACGGGTCATAAGGATTAATGCATGAATAACAGCAGCCTTAACTACATATTACATGTCTGATAGTGTAAGACTGGAAAAACTGGAAGAACTGGAAGAGAGGGCAACTCTCTGAGAAAAAAAAGGAAATTAACATTTGAACTCTCTCACGAGAAAGTAGCACCCCATTCCAAGACGGAACCACACTGAGTCAGTCACCTCAGTATTATATTAATTTACATTTCTCTTCCTTCACTCCTGTTCCCCCATTTCGTCTCTCTCATGCTGAGATCACCTGAAATTCACCCAAAAATCTATATGGTTTAATGTGAACAATTATCACACAACGCTATACATGTTTGGTATCATTTGAAATGTCTCAGTGCGACTGGTACAAAGGTGTAAACTTGAATGTAAATTCCCACTGTTAACAAATGTTTCCATGTGAAAGTTTCTGTCTCGGTCTGAGTACTTAAAGAAATGTCACAAGAGGCTAGGGGCGATTTGTAGTTCAAATCAGCCAGTGATGCTGAATGTGCTCAAGATACTCAGCATCATGTATTTTCTAATGTCAGGTTCGCATCTTTTCTCTTTTTTCCAGAGCATTTGATGTTTTGTATTTATTATCTTTGAACTGATTATGTAATTGGCATGATACATTTTCCTGACATAATAAATTGTTACATTTTTATGATTTATTCTGACTTACTCTGAAATTATTTTTCCAAGTAGATTAAACAGATTTGTATGTTACCGCAAATCTGCATCAGATTCCAAAGAAAGTAATATTGGTCGGCTTATATCTGTAGTAGTGGCAATGACCTCTGTCTGAAGAAAACGTTACTTTAATTCAAGTGTATACTGACAACGGGGGGCTATACAAAAATATATTTGATTGAGTAAGCATGAATGTGACCGTCTAAGATATTAGCCAATTACCTTTGTTTAGTGACCAAAACTGGCAAGTTTGTGATCGTGAGACCCTTGTTAAACGGCCGGTGTGAGGACCTCAAAGCGACATAGATTCCTAATGAATGGGTAAAATATAAAGTAAAGAGCTGAATAAAAATAATCAAATGTGTCGCTACACTATTATATAAATGACCAATAACCAATTGGCATTCTAACCTAAATTCTAGGTAGTGATAAAATGGAGTCAGATAAAAGTTTAATTGGAATTAAATTACTTTGCCACGCTGAAAAGACAGTAACGCAGTAAACCTTCACCCGCTTATCGGAAACTGTCGTTGGAACGATTGGGCAGGCCTTACAATTGTTAAAGGGATAGTTCACCCAAAAATAAAAATTACCCTATGATTTACTCACCCTCAAGCAATACTAGGTGTATATGACATTTTTAGTTAATAAAGGACTTCTGAAGCGAAGCGATGCGTTCGTGTAAGACAAATATCCATATTTAAATCTTTATTGTCTAAAATAACTAGCTTCCGGCAGACGGCCATACGCATCGATTTACGGCGAAAGAAATCGATGATCTGTGACTTTGCTTTAGAAGTTTAGATGCCAACAACTGTAGCAGATGACTAGCCTACTATTATTCTGTTGCGCGGAGCTGAGTAAGAACTGATGACGGCACGGCTTGATCTTACTGCGCGCTGTCTAGTGCGTCGCGTAGCTTCGGCACACATATTTTGAGAGTTGGTCAGCTAAATAAAACAGGTAAATGAACGGTTTCTTCGTTTTTCCGTTTAGAAGACAAAAACAAGAAAACAAATTATCCGAAGGTACACAGACCTTTCTGTTAGGTTGTTACCATTGTGGTGAAGAATAGAGTCTGTGGTTAGGTCGAGGATGGGCTGCAAATGTTCAAGGCTTTACTGAATGTTGATTTGGTAGGCTACTTGCAAGTATAGAGTGATAGACCCTTTGATGGTAAATTAGCATAAGCTAGCTATTGCTAACTAGCACTTAATCATAAAGGTTTGAGTTAATAGGATGTTCATGCAAATAAACTGAGTTAGCGTTTTCAATATTTCAACTGAATTGTAATTAACACATTTGTGTAGTACAACCTTTTTAAGATCTAACTGAATCTTTGAGTTAACTTTAAAAAATTGAGTTAGTTTACTTACATTTTTGAGGTAATCTGTTTCCACAAATGTTTTGAGTATTCTGAACACTCAGGGTTTTACAATGAAGCAGCTGTTAAGTTTGCACAGAAAAACATGCTCAACCACAGGTACCACAGCAGGAAAAGAGCCTCCAAAAAGGAGCACAAAGTTAAATGTAACTGCTTTGTTTCTCAGTGATCTCTTCTCTCAGTTCTCGTCAGCTCTGACAAAGTATGACATCTTCTCCATCCTGATCATGG
Organism: Abramis brama; assembly: GCF_963993115.1. Lineage (NCBI taxonomy): Eukaryota > Metazoa > Chordata > Actinopteri > Cypriniformes > Leuciscidae > Abramis > Abramis brama. The sequence continues at coordinate 11,303,517 of NC_139973.1, read as the reverse complement.
GAAACTGACTCTTGGGGAAGGTTCAATTAAACTACTTATTGATCCATTCACATGATAACCTACCATCTGTGTGCACCACGCACATCCAGGACTCCTTATACATTCAGAACATGAAGGGTGAGATTGACAAAATGGTTCTTGCCCTAAAATGCACATAATAAAATGCACACTTTAGTAAAATCAAATATCAAAAGCATCAAAGACTTGTTTTACTTTTCTAAAAAGGCATAGATGTCTATGTGCATTACCTTGTATACAGTGAAAGAGAACTGTCACAGCTATCACAAAAGCCTTCATCTGCAGAGAAAGAGTGTTTTAGGTTATAATGACAAACTCATCGAATTTATTAGAATTCTAATATGAAATATACCTTACTAATACTGTATTTCCAAGATAATGTCCATTTAGTAAAATTGGAATAATTCCTTTTTCTTTTTACACAAATAAATATATAAATAAATATTGAAATATCTGTGTTTTTGGGACCAGAAAGACAAATCACATCTGCAAAAAAAAAAGAAAAGAAAAAAAGGATTTCTACATGTGCGTGACATACTATACCATATGACAGGCACATGAATCAAGAAAAACAGAACTAAATGCTAAACGTATTATAAAACACAACTGCACTTCCACCACGCTGTATAGCCTACTTCTCATTCATGTGAACATACTTAACACCAGACATGTGACAATGAGTCAGGCGTTAGAAGATGGAAGTGTGCAAGCATCTGTAAACCAAGGCGGCAGACAGACATACAAAACCACAGTATTTCACTCTTCCTCTTTATCGCTCAGCATTAACTATAGCACAGGGACATAGATCTGGTGAGAGACAACTCATCCAAAGGTGAAATCACACATTCTAGCATTCTTTCTCAGTAGTAACAATCTGAACTTAATCTAGGTGCAACTGTCAGCTGTTTTTTTAAGTAGCGTGTGGAAAAATGTTTAGGTGTGGGTTAGCCCTGTTTCAGTAACGGAAGCATTCAGAGAAACAGAGAGAAAGAGTGTTGCTTTTTATTTTTTATTACTGCACCTGATGTTTATATTATCTTGATATATATATATATATATATATATAGATAGATAGATAGATAGATAGATAGATAGATATATAGATATATACATATATATTAGTAAAGTATACTTTAGTAAAGCAAGCATTCTAATAGACAACTCGGCTAAAAAAAATTACGTTTATTTTTTTTAATATAAATTCCAAATTGTGTAGCTTAAATAATTAAGAAAGCAAATATGCCCGAATAAAATAAAGTTTGAAACAATTCATAATCCATAATTGAATACAGAAACAAAGGTTTTGCAATAGGAGCAATATGACACAAAGCATATAAAGAGCTACAAAATTTGTAGCACCTTTTTAACAACATGTTAGTTTGTATGTATTTTGTTGTTGTTGATTTTCTAATTAGAAAACCTTGAAAATGTTTGGAGTGGAAGTGAGGGGAAAAAAATTAAATCCACTTTTATTTTATTTTGAAGGTATTGTATAATGGTACTCTAATTAATTAAGCTAAAACGAAGTACATTTGTAGTTACAAAACACCCAAGTAATGGCATTTTTAGTTCATTATGTAAATATTAGGTTCATAAATTGCATTGTAGAGTTAATATGTCATTACATGTCATGTAAACAGAAACAATTTTTAACCCAATGAAAAATCTTTTAACCCAATTTCATATTAACTATCTAGGCAAAAGTGTATTTAGTTATTTTTACTTCATTTATTTATTTATTTAATTAATTAATTAATTTCAAAACAAAGTGGGACACCCAACCAGTATGTTGGTCAGTCTACCAGTTTCAGCCCTACAGCAACAATTTCCTAATTCAATTCAACTAACTTGCATTTCTCCAAATTCAAATGGTACTTTTCAAACTGTTATAAACTAAACCTGTCAATCCTTAACAAAACCAAGTCAATTAGATAGAATCCAACTCAACTAAATCTATTAAAATTTGAAATCATTTTACTCGTCTCTTACCGTAATGTGAGATGTCGTGCAGACTGTGTGAATGCGAATTCAAAGCGTCACTGGATGCGTCATCATGATTTTCGTCAAAATGTCTATTGTGTCTCAAAATCTAGTGAGCTTCCTACCTAGACAGCATATTTGGTCGCTATAGACACTTGCAGCATGTTTGAGCAGGGTACGCGGCTATGAAGCTAAAAAAATAAAAATACACTGAGTGTGTATGTGGTTCCCAAAAATGTCACATGCGCCTACGATGTTTAGACATGATGTCTAGATAGGAAGTTCACTAGGATTTGAGACACAGCTTATCGATCATCACAGAGATAGGCTACCCTGCAAGAGCTACTGGAATAATGTGGTCACTGTAGTTCACCTCTTCCTCTTCCTGTCTTATATTTTAGTTTTTACTGCGTATTTTACTTTTGTGATTTTCCCCCACAAGCCAAATGCAACACGCTTAAAAACATTCAAATAAGATGAGAATAGTATTCGCTCTATACAATTTGATAAGAAATGAGTATTGATATTTGCAAAGCAAATGGTAATAACGTTATAAGAAACATTTTAATTAACATTGAATCAAGAAAGACACCCGTTTAGTTTTACTAGATTATTACTGTAACAAGGGCATTGTCACCACATGGCGGTGCTCTTTGTTCTCTCTTCAGCACCAAGTTTTCAGCTATTGGATATGTTGATTAACTTCTATTTGAATCTCACATTTGTTCGTAATAGTTCGTCTGCTTTAGAAAACAGTTATATACCGCTATATACCATATATGTTACCATATACATAAGAAAAATTGTGCACTTTGGAAACTAAATGTATCACATATATAAATCATGTTAAATCCTGTTGGTCTTCCAGAAAAAAATAAACAAGTAAAAAAAAAAGAACTGAAAATATGCAATGTCTCTGGCAATGTTGCCATGTTGATATTAATGTGAATCTACAAATATTACTTTTCTGTGTTCAATGAATTCATCGAAAAATAAATCTACAGGTTTAATTTAGTCTGGCAGTTTTATTTATTTAGAAACAATAGTACAATAGTTTTTTTTTTAACAATAGTATATTTAGGCCAGATAGGCCTAGTGGTGAAATTTTAAAAATACAGCTGTTCAAATTTGTGGGGTTTTGTACTTAAAGGGATAGTTCACCTAAAACTTCTGAAATGAAATTCTGTCATTATTTAGTCACTCATGTAACCCATATTTCTTTTTGTGTGTTTACTTGGTTTTGGAAGAACATTAGGGTGATCAGCTGATTATTCTTTTATACTAAGATCTTTTTTTTTATCCCACTGTAATACAGTGTGTATCTAGACTGCTCCTCTCTTCTTAATAACATGCTCCATCGTAGCGTTCTCTGAGGTGTCCAAAGTGATCTTGTATTTGGCCAGAATCTTGAGAATGGGCCTAAGCTTCAGCCACCACTGAGTCTTCGGTATACGATGTCTGGAACAGAAACGGGTGGGATTCACTCAGTGAATGACAATGTGTGCGATGCAATGAAACAACAGTGAAATGAATCGGGGATCACTCACACAAAGTCGGTGTCCTCTTTGAGATCAGAGAGAGGCTGGAAGATCATGGCTCGCTTCCTCATTCCCAGAACACAGGCAGAGTCCGTTGTGTTAGCAAAGATACGGCCTGCTCATACAAGAGTGAAAGATGTTTATGGAAAGACAGAAAGATACAGTCAGGTTCATAAGGATTTATGTAAGGCGCTTTCAATGAATACAGTACTTTTTGGTGTTCCATTGCTTTTTATGCATTAAAGATTGTGAGAATTATTACATATGTTACATACAATATTATATAAGATACAATTAACCTAGCATTAAAAGTAGCTCATTTGAAACATTAACCTCCTGGTAAGACAAGGCTTAAGCCTATAGTCCCAGACTAAAATGCATGTTTGAGCTGTGCTACATTGACACTAGCTATATTTCCATGCAAAGCTGTGAATTTAACAAGTGCAAAATTGTCATGCATTATGCATCTTGCATTCTGAGGTTTGTACCACAAGTATATGGATCTCTGGACGGAACTCATATGACTTTTTTTGTTGCGCATCGAGGGATTTATTTGGTAAATGTGTTTCCATCTTAGTTTATGTCCATGTCTTCCTATCTGATAAAAAAATGATCAACCTCAATTCAAAGCATACATTTTTAAATGCACATTTTTAGAATTGATGCACATCTTGGTGGAGTTTTTTTTTCTTTCTCTTACGATTTCCCAAAATTCGCATAAAAATAGCTTGATGGAAACATAGCTACTGATATATACTGAAATGTATTGCAGTAAAACATGTTATATGTAATTATTCTTATTATTTATTGATTTAAATGTTTATTATTTTAATTATTATGAAATTGTAATAATTAGTAGTAGTATGTAACCGTGTGTGTGTGTGCGCGCATTTTTGTGTGTGTATGTTTGAGTGTGTTCATGTGCGTGTGTGCGTGTTTGAGTGTTAAAACTTCAGTCACTATATTGTAACCCATTCATGGAAAGTGCTGTAAATTTAAACACAATTCAAACCCATTAAGTCTCCCATTTAGTCTCCTATCATCCAAATTATTGTTCACTCACCATGTCTGTAACACTCCTTCAGTTTATCAGTCAACCACAACACTGCTTTAGCACCCATCTTTGTGCCAAAGTTCCTGTCAAACGGTGTAGGCGTTCCACCCTGAAAATACCATGAGAAAAGTTGGCAATTGAGCAGAGATGATGACAAGGAAGCTCAGCAATAGTGTTTAAAAACACGGGCCAAAACCCTAGAATACTATCAATATTGTACACACAGACCTGCTGCATGTGCCCAAGCACATTCTTACGGCAGTCAAAAACTCCTTTGCCCTCTTCGGAGTACAAGTTGAAGATAAAATCTGTAGTGTAGTTTGCATTACATTTCTCATTCCTGAGGGAAAACAGTTTGATGTTATTAGAGTGCTGGCACAAGAATTACATAAGACTGGAGTCATTTGTCTAGATTTAGATTATTGCAGAAGTTGACTGAAAGAGAAAGAAAGAGCGAAAAAATGCAGAAACAGATTGTGTGACAAAATGACCAACCTGAGGATGAGGCCTCTTTTCACTGTGGTCTTCATCTTCTCTAATAAATGCTCCACATTTGTCTATTTCGCAACCAGAAATTTAAGTTAAAAACAAACAAAATGACATTGACATATATCCATCCAATCACCCATCCTAACAGGCCTCACCTCCAGGTCGTGAATGGCAAATGGATCTTCATAGATATAAGCAGCATCAGCCCCCGCAGCCAGTCCTGCCATGGTTGCCAGATACCCACAAAATCCCCCCATTGTTTCAATTATGAAAACCCTGCGCTTTGTTCCAGCGGCGGATTGCTTGATCCTATCGCATGTCTTAAAAGACACAAAACAGACGATTAAACAGATGGTTGGGGACATGTCTGTGAATTGTACATTATACAATTTTATAGTGTGTGGTTTCTCACAGTCGTGATAGTATTCAGAGCAGTATCAGCACCGATGCTGAAGTCTGATCCAGGAACGTTATTAGACACAGTAGCAGGAATAACAACCAGGGGAATACACAACTCCTCATATTTTTCTCTGGCAGTCACTAATTCCAAACCTCCAACAAAGGCCTAAACAGAAAGGGGGAGCAAGAGAGTGTGTGTAAAAATCAAACAACAAGGTGGACAAATAAAAGGATTTCAAATATTTTATTTCATATTGGCTGTAGTATTTGAGATTTTCTCACCTCAAATCCTCCAATGATAACCAGGGCATGAATGTTAAACTTGGCTATATTCAGACTGATATCTTCGATCATACTAGCCGGCAGTGACCTACAGGGAGAGAAGGAGAAAGAAAGAGATACAAAAATAACACACACTATTTACACAAGTTTGGGGCAAGTAAGATTTCTTTTGTTCACCAATTTGCATTTATTTGATCAAAAAAACATACCTCTTGGTTCCTAAATTAGAACCGCCTTTGCCTGTCCAGCCTCCCACATAGCCCCAATCAATTGGTTCAATCTGCAGGAGACAGAGTTTAAATCAAAGAGAAGACATTTCTTCATATGGACTCATGGATTCCTCATGCATGTTAAATACTTTACAGTTCCGTGTGCAAGTCCCTCGAAGCCGTCATGCACTGCTAGCATGTTGTGTCCTTGAATGATACCCATTCTGACTGCTGAACGGACTGCTGCGTTCATTCCTGCACACGGAGCTCCCACGTTCAGTATAGCTATGTTTATATTACTCTAAAGAAAGAGAGAAAGATGGAAAGAGGAAGAAGAGAAATTCTCTGTATGAATATAAGAGAAATTCATACATATCTGGAGTAAAGTCTAACAAATGGGATAAAATGAATGATTAAATGATTCATATCTTGTTCCGCACCTTCACATCTGGGGCGGTCACATGGGCCAAGAGTTTATATGTGTTCCAATTGTTCTCAAAACTCCTGCAGAAGAGAAACAGCAAATCAGTCACAGGTTTAGTTTGTTATAGCAAAGAAAGAAAGAAAGACAGACAATGATAAAGAACTCACTTTCACAAAAAAAGAAAAGTGAAGTCCGCACACTGCATGCTGCTAAAGATAAATGTATTAAAAGCACAACGTTTCGACCATCAGGTCTTCATCAGGTGCAATGATGAACCCGATGAAGACCTGATGGTCGAAACGTTGTGCTTTTAATACATTTATCTTGAGCAGCATGCAGTGTGCGGACTTCACTTTTCTTTTTTTGTTTATGTTATTTTGATGTCCTGCACCTGAGCCCAATCTAGGTGGTTTGGATGTGCACACCAGTTTTGTATTTTTGAAAGAACTCACTTTCCCCTGAGCTTAACAGCTTCCTCAAACCTGCCCTCTGCCATAGCTTTTGTCACTTCTTTTGTCTAGAAAAAGAGAAGATGTATTACAAATTAAATGCTGTTCTTTTCAACTTTCTATTCATCAAAGAATAGAATAACATTGATAATAATAATAATGAATATTTCTTGAGCACCAAATCAACATATTAGAATGATTTCTGAAGGATCATCTGACCCTGAAGACTGGAGTAATGATGCTGAAAATTCAGCTTTGCCATCACAGGAATAAACAAATTTTTAAAATATATTAAAATAGAAAACAGTTATTTTAAATTGTAAAAACATTTCACAATATTACTGTTTTTACTGTATTTTTGATCAAATAAATGCAGCCTCGGTGAGCATTTCAAAAACATCAAACATGAACGACCCAAACGACCTGTTCATATAAATACTTTTATATCTGGTTGGGGAAAACAGCAGTTATTTTGATATGATTTGAACTACCGCATCGAAACACATCAACCATATAATAATGCAGCCAAGAAGTCAAGATGTGTCTATGCCTGCTCACCACTTGCACACACTCCATGAGGGGCAGTCGAACAGCCATGTTTCCAGACAGACTGACCACACATGCAGGGGTGTCAGGAGTGGCCTCTAGCAATGCCATCACAGCCTCCACCCCCATCCTACTGCCCTGAGAACGAGACAGAGCATGTTACATATGCATCAAACAGACAAAAAATGCTGATTCTGATCATACCAAGATTCTGTCAAAGGCTGAAGGTGTTCCTCCTCTCTGCACATGACCCAGAATAGTGGCACGTGTGTCAAAGCCGAGCTTTTTAGTGACCAGCTAAACAAACACAAACATGCACAAAGAATTAGTCATGATAAAAAAATCTCTATGATCATATTTTATGTGACAGTTTGGGCTTACGTTCTTGATAAAGTCACTGGTGATGGGTTTGCCTTGGCGATCCAAAGCACCTTCTGCCACAATGATGACATTCAAACGATGGCCAATGCTTCTTTGCTGCACAATTAAGACAGTATAGTTATATTGGACAGAATATGATGATGATGATGTTGACTATGATGATAAGTAAGGCATTATAATGTGTATAGATGTTACATAGGTAAGTCTCCTGCACAGATGGACCTCCCATCCTTCATCTGGAGGCATCTCAGGAATAAACACCCAGTCAGCGCCACACGACAGGGCAGTGACTAAGGCCAAATACCTATATTTACACACAAAAAATACATACACTCTTGGTTACACACTGTCATAACCAGGAATGTTATAGTTAACTAGAGCTAAAACAATTTGCATGCACGTTTTAATAAAGGCCTAGTCCTGGCTTAGTCTAAGCCCTGTCTGTGAAACCAAGCCATAATATATTAATTTATAATATTATAATTTTATTTTAGTTTCCAAAGCAACATTAGTCATTTTTCATTTAGTTTATCTTGATGTGATAAAGTAACTAAAGCTAAAACTGAAATAAAGAACTATACAGAAATAAGTAATAAAAATGACAAAAACACACAACAAAATGTTTTTTTTTTTTTTTATAAAATTAAAATGAACGTAATAAAAATACAAAAATAAAAACGTATTCAAAATATTAAAAAAATTATAGTATCTCAATGATACTAAAATAACACTGGTGGTAACCTTGTGCATAACAATACTACTGCAACTGGTTTATGATCAATAATCAAGTCAAACACTGATTAGCATAAGATATGGATTTTTTTTTATTTTTTAGAACAGATAATATGGTAACATGCAACAACAGAATGACATATCATGCATCCATACTACAACATACCCACAATGCCTCCCCATCACTTCCAGAATAAAGGCTCTTTGATGACTGCAAAGACAAATCAATGTGTTTTCAGGCTCAGAATGCAACTGTGTTGTACCATATGTACATACACGTGTGTGTGTGCATTTACCTCTGAGCTGTTGTTGTGATGGCATCCACTACTTCCATGATTCTGTGCAGAGCTGAATCAGTGCCGATGGTCATGTCTGTGCCACAGAAATCATTGTCTATGGATCCAACCATCCCAACGATGTTCAGATGAGATGAACGTTTAGCCTCCTCTGCTGTGATCTTTCCTACAGTATGAGCACAGACAGACAGGCATGTGTTTTATGTGTATTTCTCTATAACTGAAACATTGAATCTTCTCATCAGTCTCCCTATTTATATAAAGGTACAGTGTCTTACTTTCAGCAAAATATTATGTACATATTTAATATATTTACAAAGCCAAAACATATTCTCAGAGATCACCATATACACTACTGTTCAAGAGTTTGCAGTCTGTAATTGTTTTTGTGCAAAATAAGTCTTTTATGCTCACCAAGGCAGCATGTATGTCATAAATACAGTAAAACTGTAATATTGTAAAATATTTTTACAATTTAAATTAATTATTTTTGAATACATTTGAATATGTAATTTATTCCTGTGATGGCAAAGCTGAATGTTTTCAGCCATTACTCTAGTCTTCAGTGTCACATGATCCTTCTGAAATCATTGCAATATGCTGATTTGGTGCCCAAGAAACATTTCTTACTATTATCAATGTTGAAAAGTGCTGCTTATATTTTTGTGTAAACTGTGCTAAAAAAAAAATTCAGGATTCTTTGATGAATAGAAAGTTCAAAAGAACAGCATTTATTTGAATTAAAAATTGTATGTTTTATGTTATGTCCTTGCTGAATAGGGTGGATGGATGAATGGGGACATAAAAAAGTTTTAAAACCCCTGATGTAACAGACTGACAAGGATTACTGGATGGTGTAGTCCTACCTGTTTTCAGCAAGATTTGGAGCAGTTCACTCCACTCATTACGGAACTCGTTGGCGCCAGTCAAGCTGCCATCTCCACCAATTACACACAGATTAGTGATGCCCAACTTCACCAGGTTGCATGCTGCTTTAGCTCTACCCTCCTTAGAGCGGAAGTCCTGACAGCGGGCACTGCCAATGACTGTGCCCCCCTGACAAAACAGAAAGAGGTAAATAAGAAAAATAATCAGAAATACAGAGGAATATACTAAAGTGCTGTGGGTGGTTATTGACCACATAATGTGTAGGATGCCAATGAGTCAAGGTTTGGCTGGATAGTAAGGGTTTGAGGGCCCTATTTTAACAATCTTATATTGCACCATTGACTTTAGACCAGGTTTCAGTTGGTCAATGGCGCAGTCTATTTCTGTTGCCTCAAAATAGCAACGTGCCAACAATGCATTTGCTATTTAAACATCGTGCCACAGGATGTGAAAATGATAACTGTGTCGGACTGAAACTAGCAAAAAACATTTGCGTCGCGCATGGCACCAGGTGTAAGATAGGGCCCTGAAACTGTCTGCGGTCTTGTGGTGCCATCAGCCAATCAGCATTGTCATAATGTAATTTGTCTATGGCTTGTGCCATTACTCACATGGTAATTTGTAGTGTAGGCACAGGCAGTAGTGCGTGTGTGTGTGTGTGTGTGTGTGTGTGTCTATCTAATATTACCCTAAGTCTCAAAAGCAGAAATCTCTAGATGAACTCTGGCATTTTGTGCTAGATCAAAGTGGTTATCGCCTACCATGCAATATGACCTCATACATGCATATAAAAATAACCTGATGCACTCACCCTTTAGTTTCAGTTATGGTTTGATTGTGTAGAAAACACACATGATATGATTGTCGAAATATTACCAGTGAAAAGATTATCAAATTACCAGTTGCAGCATCATTGACACGCTCTCCCAAGTTGCTTGTCGGATGTTATCGCCTCCATCGACTAGGCCCTGATAACCCTAGACTCACACAGAAATTGGAGGACGCATAATTGAATGCACACACATTTTAAATAATGCATAGACTTTAAAAAGATTGAGTGGACTTAGAATTGAGCCAGAGCTGAGTGAATTGGAAATTGAATTTCTCCTGCATAAGTGAATAACAGTGAATTAGAATTACAAATTCTCAATTTTTGTGTCCAGCGCATACCAATATTTCACTTTTAATTCTTTGTTTCTTATGTGTGTATGTGTGTTTAGATGTACAAACCTCATGCACAAAATAGACTTTCGCACCGGTGTAGATCCCAACTCTCACTGTGGCTCGGACAGCAGCATTCATGCCTGAGATATAATAATTAATGAATCATAATTACTGCACATATTTTATAGTATTTTGATTTGCAAGACACTTAGTAAAGGTAACTGGAAACTGTTTTTGGTTTTATTCCAAACCTGTTATCTTGTCATCTGGTCACACATACACACATGGTGGTTAAGTCCCATTGAAAAGGGCAATCTAAGTGGCTCAAGTTTCATTTAAGATTGAACCAGAGAGGACAACAGGACAGCTTCATTGCCCAGCTCTCCAAAGCAACCACATTTCCCCAAAGGTCACCGGCTAAATATAACACCCTCCAGACAGAGAGAGAGACAGAGAGATCATGGGAAGGAATTGAGTGAGAGGGAGAGGGAACGATGGGACAGCCATAGTTAAGGTTCTTCTAGGACTAGTTGACATTACACAGTTATTTGACTTATTCTGCAGCTGGTACCAGATAAGGTTAAAGGTCAGTTCTTTTTCCTACTGCTAAAGGTTGGATAAAAGGTCAGTGTGAAAGCTTTAGCACCTCTCATGACCTCTCTGATATATGATTCCTGTTGCTCATTCAATATGGCTGATATAGTAAATGAGGAGGTGGTAGTTCAATCAGGTAATCAAGGATTCAACACAACCACTTTAAATTATCATCTATCAAGTTATGCCCAAATTCAGTACCACACACATTTGACTTTATACCTTGCATTTTAATGCAAAAGAGGGGGAAATTGCATATCACTCTTGATTATGTAGTTGAAAAAACCTTCCTACATGGAGGTATAGTTTCCCCAAATCTGTAAATGATGTCATCATTTGCTCACTCTCATGTCATTCCAAACCCCCTATTCTTATATTTCATGAAACACAGGAGATGTTTAGCAGAATGTCCCTGCTGCTCTTTTCCATATAACAAAAGTGGATGACGATTTATATAGTTGAAATCTATGCAACAACAAAAAGGAGAACAAGCTGCACACATTTTGAACGCACAGAAACATGAACAAGGTTTGTATCATGAACATTTTCATATGTAATTTTATAGTGTTTGACGGTATAAACATCTCCTTTAGTGTTCCATTGAACAAAAATACATAGGTTTTAGAAAAAAGTTGCAGATGCTGATGTAAAGTAAAGAAGTAAACTGATGCTAGCTGAAGCTAAAATAAATACTATTATGTGTTCATATAAATTGTAACCTAAAATCATGATTTATGTTGAATATACTCATCATTAAGGGCATGTTATGCTCAACTACCCAAAAACATTTACACTAATATTCAAAAGTTTGGGGTGTGTATGATTTTTCTTAAAGAAATTAACACTTTACTGTCCCTTTTGATCAATGTAATGTGTCCCTGCTGAATTAAAGACATTTATGATGTTACAAACAAATGCTGCTTTTGAACTTTACATTCATCACAGAATAATATAAAGAAACACAACTGTTTTTTGTTTAACTGTGATAATAATAAGAAATGTTTCCTGAGGACCAAATCAGCATATTCAAATGATTTCTGAAGGATCGTTTTACACCGAGTAATGATGCTGAAAATTCAGCTTTCATCACAGGAATAAATGTAATTTTAAAATATATATTTAAATAGACACCAATTATTTTAAATATGTAATAACATTTCACAATATTACTGTTCTATTATTCGATCAAATAAATGCAGCCTTGGTGAGCATAAGAGAATATATAAGCATACTGACCCCAAAGCTTTGAATGTTAGTACACAGAAACTTAATGACCAAATCATCTATTAATACAAGGCCAATGGCAGATTATGGGTTTTGTTGTATGAAGTTGTCACAGCATAAAAATATGGTTAAGTTATGTTTTAAAGCACTGATTTGTTAGATGCAGTATGTGAGAACTTAAAAAAAAAAAAAAAAGCTGTGACAACTGCTTAAAGTTGGACCCCAGAACTGTTTAAAGCGCCAAAGGATTCAGCAAACTTGTTCTGTATCTACATCCATGGAGTTAGTCTCCATAAATGCCTGTACACACAAATACACACTTCCTCACCCTGTGCATCTCCTCCAGAGGTGAGGACAGCGATGGCCCTTCCAACACCCATCTTTGTGGGGTCCACAGGTGCTGAACGCTGCATTTTGACAAGATGGCCTGAAGACGACAAGAGAAATTTTGAAGTGAACTGTCAACCTTTCTCTCGCTATCAGACCACTCTCTTCCCGACTGACTGAATGGGAGCGTGACGGCAGTATAAACACCCTCCACCCTGGCATGCAGTGTCACACACAGTATCCACCCCCGACATAACTAAATTTAACCACGTGCTTCTAGTGTTCTGATTAAAACACACATACAAACTGCATTTACGGTCACTTTAATCCCATGCCATGTGATCTTTATGCAGAAATACAATCAGATACAAACACAAAACATTTACACAGAGGAACAAAACTGCACACACATGGTTGGACAAGCATACACCAACATGACCTTTATGCTATCTTTTCCTATAGGTCATACTGTGAATATGCAGTGCAAAAATACTCTCTCTGCCACACACACACCCACACCCACACACACAGACTTACAGCCATTGTGTATGGTGGTAGAGCAGTTGAGATCTCCCAGGGTTCCATCGAAATACTTTGTAGATGTGGTCTTTCCATCTGTAACAAGGTTATTGAAGGAAAAAAAAGATTTTTTTTTTTTCATCCAATGAACACAGCTCTGACATGACTAAATTTTAGCACACTTCCATATGATCTTTCTGAGAAAACAATGGTATTAACAAAATATCATGACCATATGGTGAGGAGGTGTGTGTGTGTGTGTGTGTGTGTTTGTTTATGAGAGTAAAACAGCTTCTTGAACAAGAAAAAATGTAGGACTTGATTTTGTCTATCGCAAATTGATTGGATCGCTGTGGTTTGCTATTGCTGTGATCACATATGAGGGACACTTTGTCCCGCCTTCGCGTCAGTAAACATGAGTAAACATAAATCATGAAAAAATAATGATGTGCACGGATAAATCATAAAAATACTGCAATATTCTATAAAAATATTAGGAATTGTCCATTGGTGACTTTAACAAGTATGAATTTTGTGGTGGGGCAGTAAAGATGCTGACAAGGCAAGTGTAAATCTGAGCCCCAAACCAGGAGGAAAAAATCCTAAATATTAAGGAAATTAAAGTAAATAGGAGTAAATTAACACATTATCCAGTACTGGTGAGGTAGACTTATCTTTTATTACTCCATTTAGAAAAAAAAGAAGACTTTTAGTCACCAAGATTAGTATCCTAAAGTGATTATAGTAGAGTCCGGATTAAACATGACTCTAACATGCAACAGCTGCTGGGTGTTGGTCAACGTTGGTGTTATGCAGCGTCCAGACTCCAGTATGTTGCTGTCTACTGGTTTAATGCTGTTGTGTTTGGTTACACCCAGACAGTCATGTCTCAGTTAGTTACTACGGGTTAAAGAAGTGGATCACTATGAACCTTCCAATCCTGTTTTGTGATTTAAACAAGTTATTTACAGTGCTGAGTTAAACCTCCTTAACACCAGATAATTCTCTTTAGCAACATTAAATGTAGTGTGATCTGGGGCCAGTTGCATTAACGTAGCGTCTATGTCTGGCGTCTGTGTCTTAAAAACTAGTTTGACCAACTAGCAGTTATACAAGAGGTAATCACTCTTACTTTTTCAGATTCAGATTAGACCAAACTACCTTTTTATGTAACTGAGCTCAAAAAAGTTAAGACCAATCTCGAAGAAAAAAATATGTTACTAACTTCCAGTCTATGTCTATTAGTCTATTCTAGACTAGCCACAGTTCTATATGGTCCTGAAAATTTGTTCTGGAAACAAGACTTAAACCTACTATAGCCTATGCTGTACGATTTTTTTAATCCTTTAAGAAATGTAATAGATTGTGCAGTGTGTACAGTGTTAATGCCAACAGAAATCCTTTACGATCCCAGAAATTTGTCTCAGATGGCAAAAACAGTGTGTGCTGGACTTTAGTTAGAATAATAACTTGCTTCATATTTCAATATTTATAGAAATTTGA
This sequence comes from Abramis brama, assembly GCF_963993115.1. Lineage (NCBI taxonomy): Eukaryota > Metazoa > Chordata > Actinopteri > Cypriniformes > Leuciscidae > Abramis > Abramis brama. The sequence continues at coordinate 11,288,501 of NC_139973.1, read as the reverse complement.
TATTGCGGGATCTGTGTGTCACACAGCCAAATACATTTGCATATGACTGCTTCCAGAGCAAGACATCAACGAATAGTTATTCATCATTGAACCATAGTCCCAGCCTAGTTGGCATTCAGTCGCTTAAAGCTTGGTTTTACTCGCTGCACGAGGTGCGGGCGGTCTTTCGCGTGGCGGTGTGCACGGCTTTTTTTGTAACTTTGCGCATGGCTCCGCTTTCACAGATGCACGAATTGTCGACTTCGAGCCGAGGCACCCAGTTTGCGCTTGTCCAATTTAATTGCTTACATACAAAATAAGCCTACAATAGCAAAAATAAGCCCTTTTAATGAAAATAAAGATTTAATAAAAATGTTCATGAAATTAAATAAAAATATGTAATGAAATTAGAACATATTTAAGAGATTGTTTAATTTGTTTTATACATATTTTATATTTCATATCCAGTCTTCTTAAGTCCATATATGTTCTAATGTCATGAGTAATAATCTCAAGGTTTACTGGATTTTACACGATTATTTGGTTATTTTGTAGTTGGTTTGGTGAGGTGTAATGAAAAACAAACATCACGTGGTACCTTGATCAAACATCACGCTGCTTCCTGATGGTTTACTAGGTTTAGAAAACAATTCATACTCAGTCGCCCCCTGTTATTTCAAAGAATAGTACAAACAATGGCGAGCGCAGCGAGGGGTGTCTCAAGTAAAGGCCTAGGACTAGTCCGTTTGGGAAGGAGGAGCACGCGCAGTCAGCGAAGCCAGGCGAAAGAATAAATAACAGCTTAACAGCTGAGTTTTGCCTACACTGTATATTATGGAACGCCAAAAGGGTCATATTATGTGAGCGTCGCATCGCGTCAAAAGCAAAAAGACCCCATTATAATCACTGACGCTGTCTACAGATGCGCATTCAGTTTCTGACGTAGTACGTACATGTACTTGAGTCTGTGGACAACAGGACAAATGGAAGAGTGAAAGAATGTTGGCTTTGAAGCGTCCTGTTTAAACAGCTCGTTTGCGTCTCGGTACAGACTTCAGAAAGATAACGTAGACTAACCATGTTCCGTAGACTTTTCGCATCAGGAACAAGTGGATGTTTTTTGTTTTTTTTAAATGGCGTCCTGGATCGCGTCTGAGTTGTATTTGTTTGTTCAGAGCATTTGACTGCAGATTGTTTTGTAAACGACGGCACAGTGTAATGGAGAGTTCGCAAAGAAACTTTTGTTGAAAGATGAAGCAGCAACTGTATTGGATCGGACAGCAGCAACATCACAAACAGTAAGTAAATTATTTCATAACGATTTGTCTGTAAATTACGTATATACAAGTGTGGGTAATAGAGTGGTGCAGGACGTCACTTTGTAGTCCAATCGGCAGTTAGAATCCATCAAGATAATTTTCACAGATGAGCACAACTTTTATGAATTTTGAAGGCTAACAATGCAGTTTTCCCAGAAAGTGAGTTAGAAGTTTTTAAGAGCACACTTAAGCATAAGGAGGCTGTAAAAACGAACTGATCTTACATGTTCAGCGTGATGACGTTTAAAGTCTCCGACCCCGACAGCCTAGTCCCATTTAGCCTTTAGCAACCGCCCTTTTCAAGACACGTAACGTTAACAGCTTAAAAATCATGGAGTAATAATACCATAGACTGTAAAAGGGTAATACTGATGTATTTTATTTCGTAAAATAAAACTTGAAATTGTATTGAGCTTGTGTTCACTACAGACCTTATTTCAGCCATTTAAAGCTGCAGTCTGTAACTTTATTTGTGTAAAATAATAATAATAAATATAAATATATATATAAATATATATATACACACACACACAAATTATGATCATTTTTCGACATTTTTTTTATTAAGATTTTTGCTATCGTACATATTTTACAAGTTGCCCAATTCGTATGAATTCATTCTGGGCACAGTATGCAATACCTGCTCTTCCTCTCTCATCTCCATCTCTTTCTTCTCTCAGTCTCTTTATCTTGACCTGTACATCTTCCCTTCCCAAAGCTGAGCTTTGATTGATACAGTCTTTACAAACTGATTATTTTTGTCGGTCGCTTAAAACTTCTATCTTAAAACAGCTGTTTTGCCTCTTATCTCGTACTGTATTATGACCGTTAACTGAAGCGTGAAGCGCATCGCTCTGGAATTCGCGCTTCTGTAAACGTAAAGCCCGCCTACTGTGATTTGATTGGTCATGTGGTCACTCAGTCAGGTGTTTGAGAGTGTACTGATGCAGCCAGCTCAGATGAGAAGGTCAGTTATCGTCGCGACTCGCGACTTTAAAAAAAGCTGGAGATTGTTGGTAGCTTTCTTTGTCCTTTTTTTGCTTTCTTTTCATTGATCACTCGGTTGTGGTTTTAAACTCATTTTTGTTTTGTTTTTCGAGAAACCGTTCTACACGTGACTTTATATTACGCAATGATTTTAACTCGACTCTAGATGTCCCTCTCAACAGCGCAGCAATAGCCTACATTAAAATGATTTATTTACCAGTTAATACTTTGCTACTGCAGAAAATAATCACATTATTCCACAATATTCAACAATTTTACTGAAAAAATAAATATATAATAATTATTATTTGAAAAGAATATAAATTTGACAGGGCCCCCTGCTGGCCCAGTAGGCCCGTGCGTTAATCCGTGCCTGTGCAAGATGCATGCAGTTCTGTTTATTAACCGATAGAGCGACAAAGGTTAAGGACACCAAAATCCTATTTAAAACGAAAAAGGGAACCGGAAGTGCTAAAATCCTTGCGAGTGCCCCCTTTGCGGTCGATATGGGCCCTTGATGCACACTTTTGCCGAGCCCACGCTGAAGCGAGCTCTTCTACAGACTTCTTCCCGACTGTCAAAGTGGCGTTATGTCACGATAGTGCGGACTCTTTGTTAGAGTGTTAGGGTGCCATTTGGGACAGGGCCTTACTCATGTGCAATAGCAAAACTTTATTAAGTGAACCTCAAGGGACATTAAAATAATAAAACAAACCAATGTCATGACCCCTTTAACTACAGTATGTCCATTAACTTGATTGCCAAACTTCACTTTCCAGAAGGGCCTTACCAGCACATAGTTCGGATTTTGATTCATCCCGGCAACTCAAATTTTCCAATCCTGATTCATCCCGGCAACTCAAATTTTTCGATCCTGTTTAAAAAAAAAAGAAGAGTGTTACATCACTAGACCAGTAGGTGGCGACGATCCTTCTTTAGTACAATGAGTGAGTTTTTAAGTAATTTGTACTCAACAGATTCATTCAATTCAGATTTGTGTCAATTGTGATGGAAATACTATAACAACGGTAACACTTTACAATAAGGTTCATAAGTTAACTACCTTAGTTAATATGGACTAAGAATGAACAATACTTCTTCAGCATTTATTAATCTTACTTAATATTAATTCACCATTTACTAATACATTATTAAAGTCAAAGGTTGTATTTGTTAACATTAGTTAATGCACTGTGAACTAACATTAACAAACAATGAAGAGTTGTATTTTTATTAACTAACATTAACAAAGATTAGTAAATGCTGTAACAAATGTATTGCTCATTGTTATTTCATGTTAGTTAATGCATTACCTAATAAACCTTATTGCAAAGTGTTGTAAAGTGATACCATAACAACACTAATTTAAAAAAAAAAACACTTTAAAAAGCACTGCAAATGATTAAAGGCGTTAAAAGAGGTAACGGCAAGTTTATTATTTTCAAATTGGAGTCTTCTCAGATTTATAAGCTAAGCTATGTCAAGATATTGTGCCATTTCACACTAACATTATCATTCATGTTAGTGTAAAATATACTAGCTTGTATACATCAGACAGTTCCATTTCTACTTTTTAAAGAATCAAGTAAATACAGTAGCCTAATTCTGGAATCAAGCCATTGAAAAAAGTTTAATAAGCCTCTAAATATCAGTTCCCTATGAGCAATGCTTGCTCACTGTGACATCAGAATATTAAAGTGCTGTGTCATTTGGTCATCTGCCTGCTCGACCACTGAAACATGGCATCTCGTACTCAACACAGATACGCAATCAAACACATGCACAAACACATGAGTATTTTCTGATGTATGTAGTATTACTAAAGTTGACTACATACACCCACAACAATGTATAGAGATAAAAGATGCACAGCTTTTTTATTTTTACACACACATGTACACAAACACACACACACTACGCGTACCGTAGACATGATTTGCATCAAACTGAATCTTCCTGTGCGTGCACTGCCAGATCAGCACCACCAGTCCAATATGTGGGATCCAGTGGAACAGGAGAAAAGAAAGTTGCAGAAAGCACACAAACAACTCTAACAAACAAACACTAATCTGACACACGCATACAAACACATCCCAAATGCATACACACACCTGGCAGACACACACACAGTTGTCCCACACTGCCTCCATTCTTCCCATTAGAATGAGATGGTGTGGTGGCCATGACGAGGTCTTATCAGTATTATTAGAACTGACCTCACGTTTCCTACTCACGTTTTTTTCTCTCTACTTCCAGTGCGTTCTCTCCTTCTATACACCATCCTTATTTCTTTGGTGTTTCCCAGCAAATATCTCTCTCTAACTCTCTGTTTTTTAAATCAGCATTTGTTCGTCGGTCTGTTTTCACTGGATTTTTCTTAATCAAATGAATGAATAGTATTTTAGTTCTGGCTCAATACTTCGAAATCAGCTTGACTAACAGCAGTAGAGGCAGTCTAATACTGTAATAGGATTGCACACAACACAGTTCACGTGTAGATTTTATTGGATCAAAGCAGGGGTTAATAGAGGTAATGTTAGTGAATAGTGAATGTAAAAAAAAGAAATAAAGAACTTTTGACAAACTGTGATTTTAAAAGATTATGATGGTTTGATGGCCCCGGGGCCAGTGTGAAAGAGTTTCATGCCAAAAATCCTTTATTGAGCCCTACCTTATGCCCTATCTTTATGTTAAAAAATGCAACTCCGAGTCCTTACCTTACTGAATTTTTGGACATTTATTCTCATATTTTTATTAATTTCAGTTTTGACCTGAAAATACTTCACTACAGGCAGGATCCATCAAAAAGACTATGTATTAGAATAGTAACAGATTATGAATAACCTAATTAATATTCATGAGTTATGGCTTAATTTTGTGACATCACAACCATATAATAAAAAATCCTGTTTTATTCAGATACTGTACTTTCTCTTTTCCTGTCTTAGTCTTCATTCATTAAACTGCAATACCATTTCTTACCAGTGGGCGGAAATAGATATTCACCTGCTACTTCCCACCAAAAAAGACTGCTGTTATAATGGACTGTGGTAAATGTTATAAGAATATAAAAGAATCTTGAAATCCATTTTTTTTTATTTCCCAATCTTTCTCTCTATACCTCTATACCTATACCTCATACTGTATTTCTAATACCTCTTCCAGCTACCTTTATTCATTTATCGTGTCTGCTATTCTCACTTGATTCATTCCCCCATATTTAATTTCTCTTTAGCCTTTTCACCATCTCTCTTTTTCTCCATTTATCTTTTCAATACATTTTTCTGTTTGTCCTCCTCCTCCACCACCCACCTTTTTTAGTGACTTGCCCTCTCCTAACTTCCCTTCTTTTGTGATCTTTCTCTTTACCCCCTCTTCCTGTTTTTAATTGTATGCTAAATGAAATGCTTAACTTACTCACCCTTGACATTTAAAGCACACACACTTGAGAATGCACACGCATAAACACGCACTCACACTTTGTGGTGCATATCAAATGAATGTGTGTGTGTGGCCGTGTAGGAAATGGAATGGTGGGTGTTTATGTAGTCGTGCTGGGTACACAACTTTTTATAAACACTGAAACTCTGTGAACATAAGTTGGCAGTACAGAAACAAACTATAATTGTTGTTCATACTTGAGGTTCTGGGTTAGCTATTACTTGTCTAAATTTTCCAATTATTGATTTTTTTTTTTTTTTTTCACCTGGTGGATGATAAAACAGGAGAAAAAATTGCATACACTTTGAAGAATCAGGTATCAACACATACCTGTAGTTTTCAAAAAAGCCTCGATTTGCTGGATCCGACATGTTTAACTCTTTCCCCGCCAGCGTTTATGAAAAAAGTTGCCAGCCACCGCCAGCATTTTTGATCATTTTCACAAAAATTTCATGTCCCCGAGAATATTTTGTTGTATGAATATCTGAACATGCAATATGTCCAAAGAAAGAACAGACCCTGTTCTTAAACAAAAACCCTGTTTTAGCTTAATTCATTCCTCTTTTTATCAACATTTGAATATGGGTAAGTTTCATAAAAAAAAGCAACATTTTGAGCAAAAAGCTGAGAAAATTGGGTTTTTGTCAAAGACTAGCCTACATCCAGATCGGATTCAGAACGATGATCAAATTATAGATGGAGTAGATCGAGTCCATCAACACCCACAAAGCTTGCACAGTCATAGCTTGTCCTGGGTCTACATGGCAGTTTTGATTTATATGCTGTTTATTATTGATGATCGTGTTATTTTATATGCATCTGCTACATATGATATCATATGTTGCTGCTGCTTTTTCGCCTGTGTTTTGATGAGGAGATTCTCAACTCTTTCAGAAGATGTGTAATAGCGCCCCCTATAACAGTGAAAACACGGAAAGCCGGAAATTTCCTTCAATGGTGGGGAAGCGTTGTCTCACAAATGACAGTTATTTCCGTCAATGGCAGGGAAAGAGTTAATTAACGTTGAACCTAAACTCTACGGGGCTGTGGCCCTCCAGGAACCAACTTTGACACCCCTGCCCTAGACCTTTCAGTAAAACGTAGCACAGGGTTTTCCATGGATGGACTGAGGCACATGTTCTCTACAAAGGTGCCTGATTCCACAATCCAGCATAGGGCAACTATGTTAAAGGAAGATGGCTATAATACTGAGACCTCACCGTGAGAGAGACCTCACCGTGTCTGCTGTCAAGTACCTTCAAAAACATCACCGTCCACTTAGAGAGCTGGACTGAACATCGCAATGTCTCCAGAAGGTTTCTAGATGAGCTTTAAAAAACGTACTGATCACCAACCCATGAAACCATGTCAAGGTTGTCAGAAGAATGTTACATTGGAATTGGGGCTGAAAAAGCCTACTAAGAAAAAGGTAGAAGAGAGATTAAGAAAATACTGCCATACCGGTTTGGGAAGACATGAGGGTGAGAAAATGACAGAACTGACTGAACTATTCCTTTAACATTGGTACTAAAAAGACAGTTAATGGTAACGCTCATGAGTCATCTCGAGGACATCACATTGATCAGATCTGGTGGAATAGTGCACAATAAATACCTCAGTGTAGTTCACCTTCAGCGTTCATCCTTTTTTTTTTGGAAAGCTGCTATAAAAACAAAACCTATTAATGATACTTGCTGAGAAGGACAGCACTGTGTGGTCACATTGCTTTTTCAGATTCTCAGATCTCAGTTCCTTCTTAGAGACATTGCACACACACACACACACACACAAACATTCATGCTACTGTGTCCATAAGGATATGTGCTAACTTTCATGCTAACACACATACAATGTTTCCCAGTTTGACACCTAACAACTGTGTGGTAACAAGGCAAATCTATTCAATTACAGCAACAAATCCCCTCACTCCTCCATTTTTTCTTTTCCATCTTTCCATTCTTTTTATCTTGCCACTAACAAGCGAGTATTTATACACCCAAGAAGATTTCTGGGGTTTCAGTGTGGTGCTAGCTGTTACATTTTGTAAACTTCTTTAAATGTTTGTTTGTACTTTTTGTTTTACGTGTACTGTGTTTTTGAATGTCAAACTCAGGTGACCCAATGTATGGTAACCCAAGAAATGGTCACCCGATTAATATTGGGTCACCAAATTAAAAATATAATACACCCAAATAAATTAGGTGACCCAATAAATGACCCAATGTACAAGCATGTTTTTCTGTCTTCCTGAAGGCTCATTGCTAATATTCCATAAAATTCGGGTCATGGCATGTGATACTACATCGATTTGAAATATAAAAGCAATTATTAAAACAGCAACTATTTTGTTTTGAAAAGGGAAAGAACATGATTGTACTCTGCAAGTTATAGTCATAAGCATAATTTATGGCGGGACTGTCTTCACCCCTTTATGCCATAAAGTGGTCCTTGTGTTTATCAACAGTAATGGAACAGTATGTATTCAAGGTGAAAATGCGAGATCATTTGATGAAGTGAATTGGTCAGCAAGAATTATTGCTCCCTCTAAACACTGTGTAATGAGATTTGTAATGACGATTTCAGTTTGGACTTTAAGAAGTGAACAAATATAACAACTATCAAGACCAGATCAATACATATCATTGAAAATGTCTTTATTAAAATAATAAAAGTTACAAATTACAATATTAATGTTAATATTCATGAGCTAAGCCTCGTGACAACATAACCAGAATGTTTGCCCCCTTCCCCTTAAAGCTCGGTGATGCCAATGCATGTGAACATGTTCTCAGCATCAAAGGTTTCAAAATGTAATCTGAAGAAGCAAATAAACTAGGTAAGAGTATTTTACCTTAGCTAATAAAGAGTATCGGGGTATCTGTCCTGGCTTGAACTGGCTGCATTATGCTTTCAACTCACCATGTCTCAATCCACCCCAGTGGGTATTGACTGCAACTTGACAGACAAACATTCAAGAGCATATTTCAAATACGATAGCCTGCATGGTTCTGAAGTGTAAAGAGATTCAGTTGCACTGCTCTACTTTCTTTTTTTCTTTTTTATAAATCAGAATATTTCAGGGATGTTATTGATTGTTAACAGCAAAGGATTAATTAATTAACAACATATCTCTTCAGATAAAAAACAGCATAAAAATCTTCTGTACTGGTTTAAAACATTACGATCTAACAGTATATGAAGATATTGTTGCATCCCTGATCCCCGTTACATTTCTAAGGCTTACTGCTGGACTGTCTACAAAAACATAACTGTTCACCAAAATGCTGCTATTTCATGATGGAAAGCAATAGTTTTAATGGCCATCATTTCTTCTCATAAACAAGCGGTGGGTGCGGATGCAAGTGCGTGAGATGCAGTTTATTCTGGTATTTGGTGTTGTCATTGATAAAAGATGAGCAAGATTATGTGCAAGAGAGTTATGGAAAGCGATTAATTTTTGAATTATATGATCGTGAGTTCATCTACTGAACCATAAATCCTAACCATCCCTTGAGTCTCTTTGGCTCTCCTCTTCTCCCTCGCTTTATTTTTTCTCTCTCCCTGGTAGACTGTTTTCTTCTTGCACTCAATTTATGTCTCAGACAAAAGAGAGAAGGACAGTTTTGCAGTTGCTTTAAGTTTACCTAAGTGACAGATCAATTTGGTATGACTGTGATGTAAATATTCATTATGCGTTTTCAAATGTAATAATAAATATATGTTGATTCACCTGTGCATTGCCTCTCTCCATTCTGTACTCACTTGTGCCTTCGTCCTCAAATATTATTTGTTTGGTTTATTCTCGGCATCAATGATCAATTGCTTGTCTGTATTTATGCCTTGAAAATTGTCCTCTGCATTTCATTTTAATTCCAAATCCGTGGTCATTTTTTACATCAGCTTTAATAATACGCTATTAAAACATTTAATTTTCTTCAATCCATCCATCCAAGATTGAGTCTGTATACCCACACACATTCAGGAGAACCGCTTGTGTCTCCTAAGCCAATAACAGAAGCGCTGAAGTGTGTATTTGTCTGTTTTTCTACTCCGGAGCAATTGGTAAAAGAGAAATATGGCTAAATAATACATGCAGCTGTGTGTGTGTGTGTGTCTGGCCCTGGGTCTGCTTTAGTCAGCTAAGCTATGAATGATTAAGTATGTGTTATTAAAATTTGAGACTTAATTATTCCTGAGTCTTTATCATATCACTGTGATGACAGTCTATATAACCACTTATGTCTGAGATCAGCCTATTCCCTATACTGTAGGTCTATAGTAATCGTATATTCAAATGTTTATTTATACCCAAATAACACCACTTAACACACATTAGTCTGATATCATTATTATTATAATTAATTTATTGATAATTGTTTAATTTAAGCCAGCTTTTATAATGCATGATTGCAAGTGTGATATTGTTTTTATATAACAGTTTAATATACAAGAAGTTAAAGATAAGTTACTAGACACAGTATTATCAGATACTTAATCTATTTTTGCTCTGCCAATGAAAATAGTGCCAAATAACTCTCGTGTCACCAAGCATAACACGGTAGTTGCGTTCCTGCATGAGTGAATCAGTATTTTTCAAATCGGTTGAGTGAATGATTCAATTGCTGCATCCCAATTCAGAGGCTGCATCCTTCAAAGGGCACGTTCGAAGGCCGATTGCGCCACTATGGCGCGACGAAGGCTCTTTAAAGTCGACATGAAACAGAATTTGTAATAGACTTTTGTTCCCTGTTGTTACATATATTTGAGTGAAACTTAAATGTAGGGCGGGACTTGTCCAGTGGGAATTGATTGGGTCTTTGTCATTTGCTACTGCTGTAATCTCATGTGAGTGACAGGTTGTCCCGCGCTCGCGCCATTAACGCGTCATCAAAGAAGAGATGTCACTGCAAGAAAGAGAGGAGGTCATTTTGATTAAGAGGGCACATGAATTAAAAAAAAAATGTGTACCAATAAATCATTTACAATAACTACTGCAATTTTACATTTAAAAAACAAACAAAAAACAAACAGGAATTGTCAGTTTTGATTTCATGGAGATTTTAAAGACCGTCACTTGGTGCATGGTCATGACCATACTGAAAGATTCAAAATGATGAACATAATCAGCGGAATGTCAAACAAGTTCAAGGACCAGAACTAATTATAACTATTTATAATCAAATCTTTAATTAAATTAATTAAATTTAAACATCTTGACATTTTATCTGTAACATTTTATCTCATTTTGTTTTGATGAAAAAAACTGAAAAGACCTTGCGTCAACCGGTTTAGTCTTTTAACTACTTGAAAGAATCAATAAGTGTGGGTCAAAAGAGCAAACATTCCGATGTTACATTTTATGACACTGACAACATCAATTATGAACCAGAAATTACCAACTCCAGCAGCCGACCAATCCTTGCCTCCTCGACATCCTATCCCTTATTCAATGCTTGAGTTAAATCTACTGTGTCAGCTAATGTTAATTATATTGCATCCACACTCCTTACTATAATATACAGGCCTTCATTTTGACATGGTGTACATGTAGGGCGCTGGGAATACGTGTATTAGTGCCAATGTAAACACTGTGTGCATGTGAGTGTTTTGTGTGTGTGTGTGTGTGTGTGTGTGTGTAATTGCCGTGACGGGACAAGATGTTGGAAGTTCGTTAGTGCGTGGCGGTGGACTGCTTGAACGCACCACAGCAGGTCCAGGGAGAGGGATCACACAGAGACAGACGGAGAGAGAAGAATAAAAAAGTAAAAGTATCAAACAATAGAAAAAACTAATAACGAAAACTGAGAGATGCCTAATGTGCATTGAAAATGAAATGCTTTGTTTCTTTGCATGTTGCTGAGACTAAATTATTATTTGCTTAAGGAAATATATAGTGCAGCATAATTACGCAATAGCACACAAGGAAAAGTGTTGCACTGAACACCTGCACCTTAATGACAGGGAAATAATGATAAATGCAAATAATAAAATTCACCTAACCATATTATTTATACATAGTTAGTATAGTAAGCTAAAAAAAAATCATTTTAAAAGGGAAGAGAAAACCTTTTTCCATATATTTTGTTTCAGACTGACAGTATTTTGGCGTAAAATCCTGTCGCAGTTCATCTGGCGCTGCCAAATTAGGCAGATGGCAACACGGACAGGTTGCATGACAAGCGGTTAACCTCAAAAACCATGAACAAAATTACAGAAGATAAAATAAAATATGACCCAGACAACATTTAATATGGGTTTAAACATGGTTTGTGTCAACCACAGTTTTGCGCTATACTGGCTTCCTAGAAAATGAAACCATCAAGAGACACTTAAAAACCACATACTCAAACTATAAAACAAACCTATTGAGTTTGTTTAGTAGTTGTAAATATGAATAACTTATAAAAAAAAAAAAAAAAAAACAGTAATCAATTCATACATTTCAATGTACTGTTTTTTTAAGGACGTTTTTTTTTATACAATTAACAATTTATGTGCTGTTTTAGTTCATCCCTCGATGTCCAATGCAAAATCTAACTTGTAGAAGTATAGTGTGCATTGGCATTTAATGGGCTGTTATTTGGATTCTGTTGAAGTATTTTGGATATTGTTTGAATGAACGTCAGGGAAGTGTTGTGTCAAGAGTTTGAGGTAAAAGTCTCTTTGACATGAGAAACTGGAGCATCGCATCGATCACCAAGAGATCACAGACCGAGAACGACCTTTGTAATTCATACTGAATTATTTTTTTGCATGGCTACACTTTAGCTGTTGGCGCTCTTACACAAAATATGACACACACAGACATACAGACATTTACAAAAGCATGATGTTGTATTGATTTATGTTTCCTGACAGGAATTCTGACGGAATGATGGTAAATATTTTGACGTTTCTGTCTTTGTTCCCTTTCTTCTGTCTGATTCTATTCCTTCTTTCACCTCCTTTTTCCCTTTCCTCAGTCTTTCTTTTTTCTCCTTCTTTCAAAGGCGTTTTTGAAATGGATGACAGAGGGCCAGAGAGAGATGGGGGAGGGTAGAGGTGGAAAGAGAAACAGTGAGAAAGAAAGAGAGAAATGGAGTGACAGTCAGTGACGGTGGGTACAAACCGTGACCTTAAGAGCAGAAGCAAGGGAGCATGACAGAGAAGAAGAGAGAGAGAGAGAGAGACTCTATAGCTCTTAAAACAAACATTTTCCCTTGTGTGGCCAGAAAAGGCCACATCCTTCCATGAAATCAGCATCAGTGGAAGACTTCAAGCAGCTGCTGCCAAATTAACTGATGAGGATAAAGGGCACACCAAGTCTCATTGACTTTGCAATTCAAGTAAATACTTGCTTTTTCACAAGTCCTCTGACAACAATGTGTAACAAATTATTTTTGTAGCTATAGTGCAAAACTACTTTTTGCCACAACTGCATTTAATTGTGTTCAGCTCACCTACATTTGTAATAGTTTACCTAAAGGGATTGTTCACCTAAAAATCTCCCTCAAATTGTTCCAAACCTACTTTGAAGAATGTTGGTAACCAGGCAGTTGACAGTAGCCACTGACTTCCATAGTAGAAAAAAAAAAAAAAAACTATTTTACCAACATTCTTCAAAATATCTTATTTTGTGTTCAACAGAGGATAGAAACTCATACAGGTTTGGGATAACATGAGGGTGAGAAAATGATGGCAGAATCATTTTTGGGTCAACTATCCCTTTAATTAACCATTGTATCTGGACTACATGAATAGTTTTTGTTGCATTAACTAAAACAGTGCAGAGGATCTCTAGTTCCCAACATGCTTTGCATGAGACTCTTGCAGAGGATAAAGACCTCTTCAAAGAGAAAAACCTCTTCACATACATTTTCTTCAATAAAACCTAGAAAATAGCATGTTATGTAGCATGTTACACTATTACATTTTTTGAACAGAATAACGTTTCAAAATAACATCACTTTAATTCACTTCCATTGAACCATTTTAACTATTCATATATTTTCTTAAATGCTTTCATAAACTACTTTAGGGGTCCACTATGTTTCTCTCTCTCTCTCTCTCTCTCTCTCTCTCTCTCTCTCTCTCTCTCTCTCTCTCTCTCTCTCTCTCTCTCTATCTATATATATATATATATATACTATATAGATATAGATATAGATATTGATATTACATCACATGATATACATATATATATATATATATACACACACACACACACACACACAACACTGTTCAAAGGTTTGGGATTTATAAGAATTTTTTATCTTGTGTTTTTGAAAGAAGTCACCAAGGCTGCATTTATTTAATCAAAAATACAGTAATATTGTGAAATATTATTACAATAAAAAAATTTTTTCCTAATAACTAAATTATTTCAATATTTTAAAATACAATTTATTCCTGTGCTGGCAAGCTGAATTTTCATCATCATTACTCCAGTATTCAGTGTCACATGACATGATCCTTCAGAAATCATACTAATATGCTGATTTGGTGCTCAGAAAAACATTTGTTATTATTATTATCAATGTTGAATACCCGCGCACACACACAAACACACAATAGTACAATCCTCAGTGATATTTCATCTTGTCATTGTGGACAAGGGCAGGCCCATATGTTGAAATGTCCGCTGTATTATTTTCAGGCAGTGATTTCTGTCAATACCATCAAGCTTTGTAAGATACCCTGTCAACAGTGTCTGATTCTCACACGCATGCAAACGCGCCACAAACCCGATATGACAGATCCTCCTGTTAAGTGAAGGCTCCTGCATGCATTCACATTCAAGGGGTAAAGCTCCTGACACAATCTGCTCATTTCTTCCTCGCTATCTTTCTCTTTTTACTCCTTTCATTCTGATCCTTCTTCCCAGTCTGCAGAGACTGTCTATCCAATAGAGCGTTTCACTTCTTTCTTTCTCTTGCACGGTCAGTCTTTCCATTCCCAACCAGTACTTTCTACATTATATTGAAAGAAGACAAAAAAGGGAAAATCCAAAGGACAAACTTTGATTTTAGCTTGACAAAGCTTTACCTGAAAGTTTTAAAAATCCTATAAGGTTTTAAGGTTAAATATGCTTTATATTCACTGAACTGTTTAAGATCTGTGTGCAATTGCAAAGGTACTTTGGTTATTTGTTGTGTAGTTACAAAGATCCAGCTATGGCAGATGTGATTTTAGATGGTTGCTTGGGTGTTATATGAATACTTTGAGTAAATGTGTAACTTTGAGCATTCTTGTTTTTGGGGTTATTTGGGATAATCAGTTAGAAAAATAAAATAAAATACCTAAGTCATAACAGGCCAAAGGAATGTGCCAAGTATTATGAACATAACCTGAATGCTCTAAGACAGGTTAGTCATGTGGGAGTCTGGGGATTTTTATCTTATACACTCTGGAAAAAAATATCTGTAATGTATAACAGTTAGGAAAAACATGTAGCAGCCCAAAGCAGACAGAACATGCTGACTGCTTTTGCACTACGTTTATTGGATCTACAAGATCTAGAAGGAATTGCAGTCAAACTTTTCAATGTAAGTCTGAGTTTTGGGAAATTGAATTGTCAGCTAAAGGGTGGAATACTCTACATGACCTTTAAAATCTGAACAGATTTTAAAACACTGGGGATCATACACTTGCCAACATTGTAAGTTACAGAGGAAAAACAGAGCGCCAAACACTAAATGTCTGAGGATCACGCGTTACCAGACTTTCAGCTCGTTCCAAACACCACTCACTCATAAAATTTGATTTGTTGACTCAAATCTGCAGACTGGCTCTGACTTTCGCCAACTAACTAGCACTGACTCTTCCAGACAGTGAATCATATTCGTGGCAAAAGTTGTAGTGTATTCCAGCCTTAAGTGAAAACCAATCAGATCCAAAACAATCAGTTAGAAGATGTCTAGCACAAAACAAGCTGAAGAACTGTGCAGAATTTGGTGGCTGCAGTTAAAAAGCCCTAGCAGAAGTTTCATTTCGAAATGTTAGTCTTGGGTTAAGGATTTTTCAGAACAACATGATGACTTTTGGTTTTGAAAAGCCACCATAACTATGAACACCTCTGTGGTTAGGAAAAGACTGTTAAGAGGAAATGGGACAGGAACTGGAAATGCATGAAGCCAGAGAGTGAAAGAGAGAGACATGAGTAAAGATTAATTGGCTCTGAAAGATGTTCCTAACAACACTACGGAAGACTGTGTAGAATTTCAATGAGAGTCAGCGGGAGGGAAATGCCTGTTTGTGAGAGCAGTTTCCTGTAGGACCCAGGAGCTGTTTGCCCTTTTACATTTATTTTCTATTTACCAAGGCAGTATCATTGCAAAAGAGGGCAATTATCTCAACAGCCAGAGTCCTCAAACACACTTGTTTAACTAGCTCACAAACAGAGCACCCTTAGCTATCGGGAGGCTGCACACTTACAGAGGAGATTCCTCCTTTTATTTTTGCTGTTATTTATTTTAAAAATGTTTACTTAATTATCTGTTTCTTCATTTATTTGCAGTGTTGCTCTTTACTTTGTCAAATGAAATACTTTCATCTGATCTGTACATTTGCGGGAGAAGCCAAAAACAGTGTTAAGCCATCTAAAATGTTTTGAAAAAGGTCTAAAACTTTTTGAGCTTGTCTGAGTTTCAAACACTTCCAGAGATATAAAATGCATTCGACCGGATTGCTTTCGTACTCGTAGTGTATGCACTCATTTGATCGAATGCGTTCGAACAGCCATAAAAGGCCGCCTACTCCTCCGCTTACTGACCTAATGCATAAACATTATGGGAAGCGCTATAGCCAGACAAAATTTAAACTTTGTCGCCTGAAGATGTTTTATCTCAAAACGTTTTAGACCCCATTTACTCCTGTAATTAGCATCGTACAGCTTGTCCACTTTCGACCACTTCCCGAGGTAGTCAAAAACACATAAGACCAGATTGCTTTCGTTCACTGTAAAAACAATTCCGTTAAATTTACGGTAAAAAAACGGCAGCTGTGGTTGCCAGAAATTTACCGTAAAAAATATGGTAGCAATATTTTATGCTTTACAGACTTAAATTTACTGTAAAAAATGTATTTCATTATCTGATATAATGTTAATTTACCGACTTATTGAAGTACTAATATACAGAAGCTGCACAGTGTCATCCACACAAACAATAAACACCATGGTAACACACGTGAAATTTTAAAAATGCAATAAACATTAATTTAACAACATTAAATGTAACCTAAAACCCTAATGTACAAAACTGATTAGGAAGTTATTTCAACAAAAATACATCAAATGTGAAGTGTCACGCAAATGAACGGTAATTTACTGTAAAATGACATTAAATGTATGGTTAGATCAATCACAGTTATTCACCGTATATAGTACAGAAACGTTCTGTTAAACAATGAACAGTTTTTCACCATTTACCGTTAAAATCACAATCATGTAAACACTTATGTGGTCAAATGCATTCGAACAGACACAAACGACCGCTACTCTCCGTTTTGTTCATGAACAAATCATTGTTTGAACGAATCGAATGAAGGATTCAATTACTAATTTATACAGTAACTTGGCGCCACCTACTGGTGTATGTATGTGACCTTTAGAAAGCGACACTGCAGATCCCCATTACTAATACACAGACTGACTGGCTATTAAAATAATTAGCTTAGACATGCTATTAAAGTAATTAGCTTAGCAAAATGCTTGTGTCAGACTGATTGAAATAAATTCTGAATCAAAACTACAACTTGGAGTTGCAGCCTATTAATTATTGGATGGATTCATAAGCATGCTGGGTTGTGAAACAGGCCAGTTATGCTCACTGTAGTTGGTTAATAATGAAAGTTGAAGTGCAGGTGCCAGCAGAACGGTGGAGAGAAAGAGAATAGAGGAATGCAGAAAGAAAGAGAAAGATGGCAATTATCTGAGGTTAGCCTAGTGCGTCTGGTTTTGTTCATGTTTACAGTGCTGTGTTCTGAACACTAACGAGACAGACAACACTCGTTAATAATAAATTGGGCAGGAGGTGACAGAGAGGGACAGAAAGAGAGAAGAGAAAGTGAAGGTGGGAGTTTTTTTGAATGATCTCTTAAATTAGACGCATTAATTAAAACACCTTAGACACCCACGTACATACAAAAACCTGGACCAGAGAGTTCAGAAGCTATGATAACTAAATGATCATATTTAGATAAAATGCAGAAGTGCTGATTCAGTTCAGATTATGATGGCCATACCAGTAATTGTAAATGCTTGACATTACCCTTTCAGACATGCATTTTGATTAACCACCATAAACAATCTCAAACTACACATACATTTTTACATACCTCTGACTTCCATTATAAAACGCTTTATGGTTTACTCCAAAACATTCTCTTCCTTCAAAATCAATATAAGGCTTCAAATGAAACCCAAAACCCAGCAAATGCACAGACTATTGGTCTGCCCATTACACACCAGTGAGATCACTGACTGATAGACACAATCATGAAACAGCTCAGATTTGTCTGGACTCTCTGCCTGGCTTCCCTTGTTGTCATTTATCTTGAAATTCTGGATTTTTCGCTGCTGCTTACTGTTCGTGCATGGCAAGAAATGTTATTTGAGTCCAGGTTGTTATTTTTTCAGGACTTTCTGAATATGGACATGCACATTTGAACATTTGACAAATTGGAATGTGTGAAAATAGGTGAATAGTATTTAAAAAATACTGCATGTTTTTTTTTGTTTTTTTGTTTTCAAAAAAAAAAAAAACATTGTCAAAAACTATTACCGGTATGTCTAATACCTATAATCTAAATTGTTTGAGAGAGATTGAGAGAGAGAGAGAGAGAGAGAGAGGGTTTACAATTGAAAATTGAAATTTAAGAGCAAAGAATCATTGTTTTGTAGTCTCTTTTATTTTTGTCAGTCCTGCTGGATGTTCCCTCATTTTCTCTTCTCCCCTGCTGTCTTTCTATCCCTTGTCATGGTTTGGAGATTCCTCTTTTATCTTTTTAGTTTTTTTCTCTCTCTCTTCTGCAGCAGTGATTTTTTTTTTTTTTTTTTGTTCTCAGAAAGTTCAGTGTCATAATATTTTTCAATGTGCATTGAGTATACTTTATTTGTGTATGTGCACAGACTTGTGGGGACCTAAACAACCTGAATGCACACTGACTCATGGGGACTCGTGTCACCATAGAGACCTAAATTGAGGTCCCCATGAGGATCAAGCTTATATCATACAGAATGAGTTTTTTGAAAATGTAAAAATGCAGAAAATTTTCTGTGATGGGTAGGGTTAGTGTAAGGGGTTAGATTATACAGTTTGTACAGAATAAAAACCATTACGCCTATGGAGAGTCCCCACAAAGATAGCGAATGGTGCAATTATAATTCTGGGTCCAGAGAGTGGAATGAAAGTCAGTTTTCTACCATCACAAACATGCAACCAATCCTATCAACGTGCGGGTGGGGCTTCTCCACAGTGAGCACAGGAACACCTTTAAAAAAATCAGGTACATATAGCAATATAGTGGGTAAATTAAGTGTACTATCTATATTACAATGTTACGATGCCTTTCTTTACTGACTTTCTATGATGTTCAAAGTGTTTCTAAGGATTCAGATTTTTAGAAGGCAGCTGTCTGACTATGAAATGGTGAACGGGAACATCTTGTGTAACATTAGCAACACATTTTTAGCTGTTTGATAATGTAGTCAGTCCAAAGGCTATTAACGTTATGTGTCCAACGTTTTAGTGAGCGATACATACAACGCATTACCATGCTGATACATCGACTTGTAGACTAACCTGTACAGGCTACTTCACTCTTCCTTTTTTTTCTTCTGAATCAGTTTCAGGTTCAAACATATAAGGCTGAATTAAAGGGGGGGGGGAAACATTTTTACGAAAACAGCAAAGATGAATTTGATTCGATAAATTAAGTTCTAAATGAAAAGTAAGTATTGTGTGGCCTTTATCTCCCTCAAGATCATATGAAAATGTGAACTTAAGAAATTTTATTAGATGCATTTTTGACGCATGCTTCTGACTGAGCAATTGAATAATTTCCTATTTCTAGTGGATAATTTAATACTTTCCTAGTATGAATGCCAGTTCTGTTTACTCAAGTGCAACAGTTTACCTAACCTTCATATTTCAATAGAATTAAGATGTAGGAATGCTGGCCTTCTCAATCTTAATGCTGAGAAGGACACGATCGAGAGGCAGGTGGAATGGACAGATTTGGAATTGGAGAGAAGGCCGGTGAATCGGACGTGATGCAGGAGATGATGGGAGAAAGAGAGAGAGATGAGCAGAGGTGTTTGGGAGAAATACTGAAAGAGAAGGGGAGAGAGAGAGAGAGAGAAGGGGAGAGAGAGCAGATGACAAATTGAGATGAATAGATGTAGTCCGGTGCAACAGTGGGAAGCTGTGGCTTATTAATAGAGAGAATTAGAAAAGCAGGCTGAGTCAATCTGCACCATGTCACCCTGTATCAGCAAGCAATCAGAGATGCACACACACACACACACACACACACACACACACACACACAAACAAACTCAGCCTCCCTTTTGTCCTTACTCTTCCTTATTCTCTTCCAAACACCCATAAACTGCACCCATGCACGCTTGTATACATACATACATGCAATGCATACATATATGTATTTACATTACCTTAATATTATATACATTAGAGAATATTGGTTTATGTTTCTGCAATAACAGATTGAAATGTGAGTTTGTATTCATTCATCACAACAATATAAATATCAACATCATCCAAACTTGAATTGTTCTTAAATTGACATAATAATTAGGACTGTCAAACAATTAAAAATTGTGAATTAATTATTTAATATTTTCTGAGAAAAAAGCAACAGTTTAAAGATATTGCAATATTGTGACAAACAAAAGAAACAAACAGAGATTACAAAAGTGGCTTTAGAAGTAATTGTTTGTTTTATGTTCATATTGAATATTCATATTCCATAGTCTACATAATCCGTTTTGCAATCGAATTGTCAGTTTGTCCATTCTTTTTATAGTTTATTCAATCGTCTTTGGCACTTGTTTTTCGGATAGTATATCTTTGTATATATTTAATGATGTGTGTGCACTGTAAAAAAAAGTATTTTCATGATTTATCACAACTTTTGGTCCCACTTTATATTAAGTGGCGTTAAGTACTATGTACTTACAGCAAAAAATAAGTACAATGTACTTATTGTGTTCATGTTGTATTGTAAAACACTTTTGCTGCTATTGAGGTGTGATACGGGTAAGGTTAGGGACAGGTGTGGTGGATTGGGTAGGTTTAAGGTGTAAGGGAAGGGTCAACTGTGTAATTACATAAATTAATTACAGCTGTAATTACATGCAGGATTTTTTTAAATGTAAGTACAATGTAAAAACATGTAGTTACACAATAAGTACATTGTATCAAATTATTAATTTCAATGTAAGTACATAGTACTTAAAGCCACTTAATATAAAGTGGGACCCAACTTTTTATCTTTTGTCAAATCAACTTAGATAGCTATTGTGGTGCAGATAACATAATATTTTGAGATTTAGATTTCTATATCTCCATTGTATTAACTAAACATTTTTATATTGTATTAACTATTTTTTTTAAGGCAACCAGGTAACTTACCTTTTTTAAGTTAAACCAACAATATTATTTACAGTCTACAGCAAGTTGAGTTGCTCAACGTTTTCATGAGTTTGGTATGCTAATGTGACCTCAGACACATCAAGCAGTTGCCAGTGTGAGAAGTTGACAAGGTGCATCATGGGAGGTGCTCTATTGATTAAGAGGCAAAATGGCGACAAGCCTCCTTGCACCTGCCCCAATGAGCTTTGAGCAGGAAACATGGACAGGCATTCACAGAAACAAAGGCAGACACACACAATTGTAAATAGGTCCTACAGAAGTAGCTCTCAATAGATTCACCAAAACCACTTATATGAGACAGAAGCAGTCTTATGAAACCTAAAGAGATGGTGTAGAAAGGCTACAATGTTTCACAATAACACGCACACAGGGTGACATGCTCAGCAAAGGGAGGGTGGCTGTCTTTTCTTTTCCAAGGCTTTAGGGTGGCCTTCTTCCTCTGTACTCCAGATAACTATAGAAGTATAAATGAAAAGTATTTGCTCACCTAACCTGTTATGCTATCATTTATATTGTTACCATTAAAACTTTGTGTTGGAAATTTATTCTCATCTTTGCCTGCCTTCCTGCAACCTTCCTGCAGTTATTATAATTGCATTTAAACACTGATCCGTGCACATAGATATAAGCACATCAAATATGGTAAAGGGAAGCTCAACCGTAATGCTTGACGCATGTGTCCAAACCCCATTGGTTCTTGCATGTCAAGCAGCATGTTTAAACTTGATTATTTTATTTGATGTACTCTTGATGCGTGTGATGATCAGTGTGAAATAGCCTAAATTAAATCTGTTCTACAGATAAAGCAACTTCATAATGATTCATATGGATTTCTTTTACTATTTCTTTATAAACTTTTTGAACCATTATAGTTTTGGTGTATTGGACTTTCGAAGGGACAAAAAACTCATTAAAAATGTCTTGATTTGTGTTTTAAAGATGAACAAAAGTCATGGATTTGGAACGACACAAGTGTTAGTAATCCATGACAGAATTTCAGTTTTTGGGTGAAAACCTTCAGTTGTTTTTCATTGAAAATTGTTTTCCACTAAAATCTAATTTGCACTTATTCAAACTTAAAAGTACATATTAAACCAACATTGACAAAAACACAGAATTTAATCAATGATCGCATGTGCTGGAACCGACCCTTTAATGAACAATTCCACTTACAGTAGAGGAGATACGACCATGACTGATTCTCCAGCAGTGTGAGAGATAAAACCATAAACATTGATGAAAGAGTTTAGAAGGGCTTTAGTAAAATAGAGAAGGGCACACGGAGATGGTGATGGAGATATAAATGATGGTGAAAGTGGGATGATAGGAAAAGTGTATGGTGAGAGCTAAAGTGTGGGGGAGGTTGTCAGTAGCAATGTGTCTATCATTGCTAATGAGCTCTGAAGGCTAAAGAAACAGAGACACTGACAACAGACACAGCTAAACTGTCTTTCACCCTATACACTGTCATTCTCTCTCCCTCTGCCAAGCTTTCTCATCCTTTTCCCCTCCCTCTCCCCCTTTTAACATCACCACAGATGAATGCAAAGAGGATTTCCATTTTTTTTTACCAGCCGTATAATGAACACATCTCATGCTATTTAATTTATGTAAGTGTACAGATGCCTAAGCAGCCATTATTAGGTAAGCTGATATAAGGATGTTGGTTCGCTATGGCAAGTGTATTCTGCAGGGCAATCGACTCCTGAAGGACATGCAGTGAAGCGAGAGAGGGCTTAAAAAGGGGTTGAAATTTAAGATTTCAAGATTTTTTTTAATCTTTTTTTTTTTATGACTCCACTGAGTATAGAGGAAGACAATTAAGTTACATTAGCAAAATGAAATGTCCATTCTCTCACTGTAAAAAATTGCTGTAAAAAAACGGCCAAATTTTACAGTAACATGCTGTTTTCCATTAAAACAGCAATATACTGTAGAAAAAATGCATTCTGAGTGATATTTGTCGTTTTCGAGAAAGTAGCCTACAGGAAATATACTGTGAATTAACAGTGCTCAAAGTTGACACTCAGAGGCTGTGTTCCAAATCACAACCTATACCCTCATTCACTATTCCCTACATTAGTTCACTAATATAGTCCACTTGACTGAGTGAATCATTTCATAGTTAATTCAGTTAATTTTCGAAGTTAATTGAGACACTGATGAACACCTGCTGTTAACAATCAGAATCACTGGAGGAAAGATGAACTAAGAAATCAAGATAAAATACATTAAATTTTAGCAAAAGATCTTAGCAGAGGAGGATTAAACATTTTCACAAACAGCATTACCAGCTTCACTTATTACTAACTAGTTTGATTTCTGTCAGACGTCTACAGACATTCTTATTAAAAGGTGGCAGAGGTTTAGATGTCATTTTGTATCATGTTGTGTGTCATGCTGTAGCTGTGTCTTTAAAATACATTTGCTATGACAAAAAAGCTGAAAGAAAACAGGATCAGATGACAATGGCTGTTTGTTAATGGTCACAATCATCATATAGTGGCACAATTCACTGATCTCATTTATTGTCTAATGTTTTTATATGGGTGATGTTTTGTATTTTTGATTTTGGTGTCAGAACGAGAACGAGATCTATCAGGGATTTGACATCCAGAAAATATGAAGGATTTTAAAAAGTTTATACTCAGAACACTTTGAACTTCTAGATTAGCCAGACACACATAGACATCAAGAATTGGCGTATGGATCTCAGCAATGGTGACATGTTGGGTACCAGCATAGTACAAAAAAAATCAGCCATGACTCCCAGCATGCATTGCAGCATGAATAAATTATGCAGCTGAATTGTCTGGTTATTTTCTTTAATTTGTACTTTTTGCTTTTATTTTTGCTGTTGGTTTTGTGTTGACTTTTTGTAGTGTATTTTGTGATGTTCAGATTTGATGTTATCTTTTTTGTTGATTTTCACCATTGTTGAGATTCATTGGCTGATTCTTGATGTTTGTGTGTGTCTGACTGAAGCCATAGTTCAAAAAAAAATTAGTGAACAATGAGTTTAAAAATCCTTCATAACTGATTTTGCTGCACTGCTTGATGTGTGCTTGACACACTTGCTGTAGTTTCACAGTGTAGTAATTTAATCTACACATTTTTGATAAGGGATTAGACACAGACTGAGATCGGTGATCCAAACATTATGTAATGACAACATAATCAGCAACACCTGATCTCATTTTGGTTGGATTTGTTTTTGCTACAACAAATGTGTCTTAAAAACCCACAGTTACAGCAGCCAAAGAAAAACTAATGTTAAAGTCAAGGGTCAAGAGCCTAACTAACGCAAACACTGATCACCATAATGGTAATGTCAAATGAACCAAAACAACATCTTAACCTCATTAATTCTCAATAGGAATTTCTGTAGACGTATGAAAAAATAAAGTCAATCTTGTTAGTAATAAGTGAAGCTGGTAATGCTATTTTTTGGAGTTGATTAATCTTCCTTTGCTGAGATCTTGAGAGATTTAATGTCTTCTGTGGCTGAAGTCAGTTGTAGTTCTTGTGTTTCGCTTTTTTATCTTCTTGTTGTTCCTCTGTCCTTCAGTGATTCTGCTTGTTAACATCAGGTGTTCATCACCAATGCTCAATCATCAGTTAATTAATCACTGAATTATAACATTAACTTCAACACTGCTTCAGTGTTACTCCAACACTCTGTAGTGTGGACACACAAGTGTTCATTTAAAATATTTTGCAGTGGGGTTAAAAGGGTTAAATGTGTCAAATAAAAAACAAAACAGAGTGAAGCGTATTTTAAGAGTAATAAACTGTAAATTAATTTGCGGCATAAAACTGTAGAAAAACAGCAATTTACTGGCAACCCAGCAGCCAGTAGATTACCGTAAAATCAAGGAAAAACAGTAATATGTAAAATATAACAGTCAGATTTATTAAACAAAAGAAGTTAATTTCACTAAAATATTAGTGAAAGTTCATAGAAAAAAGTTATGCGAAGTCAATAACTGATAAGGAGAGTAAATATTAAACTGAAGTGTTTTATGTGTTTTTGCACAAGATGATATAGGAGAGATCTGTTAGTTTAATTAATTAGTTTTGTGGGTCACCATTGTGCTGGAGAGTAAAGCCTGTGCTTCAGTCAAAGATGAGCAGAGAAATACTGATGTTATGCTGTCTGTTGCTTTATTTAAAAGCAGTAACTGTGTCGTTGCTGATGCAGTGACAATCTCCTTATAAGTACTTTAGCACATACATGTGTGCTATTGTTCGCAATACGAACTGCAAAAACTTTAGTTAAAATTGTGTTTTTAATTAATTCACTATTACACATTAGGTGTTTGCAGTTTTATATAAAGAGATATTCATTTTCAGTGGATTCAAAAGAAGTAAGTGCACAGTACTATCAGTATAAATACTAGTTTAAACTCAAACTGTTTCAAGCAATCGGTTTCCCAAATGATAGGAGTTACCTTCCATGGTATTTTTACGGTAACATACTGTAAAAAGGAGAGCTGTAAATTAACGGTAAAGGGCTGTAAATTAACAGTACATTGCTAGCAACCTGCAGCTGCCAGTAGATTACCATTATTTTACAGGGCAATTTTTTACAGTCAAACAATTAATGCACCTTTTCTGCTCAGTTCCTGCTAATCAGTTGTGTACATTATGTACATAGACTAACCACACGCTTTACATTTGCTACAAATTAAGTTTAAGGTTTGCGTTGGGTAAGATTAGGGTAGTCACTCTTGCAAAAATGTTGGATGATACATCATCCTGTTGTACATGCTAAACTAATCTCTAAATATGTTACAATTTAGCAGTTAATATACGTTTTTCATTTGGAATTTGGTTTCCCCCATCCTTGAACCCTATAATAGTTAAACAGCTAATTTACAGTGGGTCCTATATTTCTAGCTGCGATCACCCCACACTACTGCTATTAGTGACAGCATACCAGTACAACCTGACTTATTTTTATAAGTACTAATTGGGTAGACAGCAACCCTATTAGGATGCACATCTCCTCGGGAAATCGATTTCTTGATCTGCGGAGACTGGTGCGAGTGAGAGCGAGCGCGTAATTGTACGGAGGGCGGGGGAAGCGCGAGACAGACATCCCGCGGGTGGAAGCGCCTTTTCCTCACAGAAATCGAACAAGTGAGAAACTGTTGCTTCTTGATGATATCTAAACAAAGAAATCGCCATATCTGACTTTTAAATAGTAATTTGGCTACTAAATAATATTTTACAAGTGCCAGTAGTAGTTTAATGATAGAGATATTAAACGATAGAAGTATGAGTGTTTAAAGTGAACTGACTTGAAGACGCTGCAAAGAAGCAGCAAAAGGAGAAGACGGGGTATTTCAAGCTGACAACAGTCTGAGCAGAGTGACCGTTAAAGAAAACCCCGAAGGCGCGAGATTCTCTGACATATTCTGAGCCGTTCGCGCACGCGAGAGGAGCTGCGCTGTCGTGCGGAGTTACTCATCAGTTTTCATATTTCTCTGGGAAATTATAAGGTAGGCAGAATTGTTTTGCAGTTGACATTTGTTCTTCAGAAATGTTTTACAACTTTTAGTATACTATTCTTTAGAATTTCTCAATTATTTGCCTTTTAGTTGGCATCAGAATAAAAGA
The DNA here is from genome assembly GCF_963993115.1 of Abramis brama. Classification (NCBI taxonomy): domain Eukaryota; kingdom Metazoa; phylum Chordata; class Actinopteri; order Cypriniformes; family Leuciscidae; genus Abramis; species Abramis brama. The sequence goes on along the minus strand of NC_139973.1, from coordinate 11,261,500 downwards.
AAAATTATTTCAGGAAATAAATATTTGATTTAATTAGCATCCTGCATTTACCATACAGAAGTTTAAAGACATTTGAGTGTAAATGGGCAAGACCTGGAAACAAGTAGCTGACACAACATTGATTGTTATCTGATTATTTAAATGAAGAAATCTGTGATGATAGGCTACTGTTTGTAGTTTTGGAGAGGTAGGCTATGTGTCTGTTATGTAGTAATGTATCAACAAACTCTGTAATATAATAGTAATGACTATTAAAATTATTCATGTAAGTCACTAAGATGTCTTATACATAAATTGTGCCTGTTTTTACTGTAAAATGTTCAGTATTGAACAGAAATAAATAACCTTACATAACCGGTTTTCTAATTCATCTAATTTAGCTTTTTTTTATGTTTCAACTCAGTGAGAAACATGTCAAGATGCCAGAGGTGGTTGATCTTGGGACCTGAATGTCACTCAGCTGAAGTTTGATGAAGACCAGCAGGAATTGTAAATCAACCCGAGTGCTGTGAGCCAGATTTAAAATTATATTTCACAATCCACTTACCATCCGGCTTATAAGACATTTGCAAGCGAAGCATTTAAACCTAAGCATTTGAAAGTTTAAGATTGTCACAAAAAGACAAAATAATTTATAACATGGATTGTTTTTGATGAATCTGACTCACAGTCACAGCTTTCTTCTGTGAGAGGAGGGGCAGAGTTTGTTTAAATGCTGCAGTGGATATGGACTTTTCTGGGAATTCTCCAGAACGCTTCTTGAACTTCTCATGGAAAAATGAGCCACACCGCTGTCACTCCAATAATCTATAAGGAGACATAACCGGCTCACAGCAACCCCTGAGAAATACACATCCACATCACCTGATAGAATCTCCATCCTTGGACAAAATCTGAGACCCCAAATCCCTCATGTTGCTTATATCAGACAAGCAATATATATTTATATGACAATATAAACCTACTGGATCATCCAGAATTGCTGTTCATAGCGATAACTGCGTCCAATGTGTGTCACTCAGAAGAGCGGGTACAGGTTAGAGGGCTGGCTGTTATGATTTTAATGTAGGCTAGTAAATACAAGCAGAAAGATAAAACAGCAGAAACTGAAACTTTGGAACGGGAATGAACACAAACATCCTTTAAGACGTTGTTACATATAGGACATTTGATTCGTTTGTTGCTGAAGGTGGATTTTTCTAGTTCTAGAGACACAAGCCACGTTTCATCGTATCTGACTCCCTCATTAACTTTTCTATCTTACCTTAGTCCCTTTTCCTTCCCAGAGTTCATTCTGGCCGGGGCTGTTTCTTCTAAAGGGGAGGAGGACTTCCTCTCTATTGCTGCCTCACGCCTCAGCCGCAGGAAGCGCGTTATTGGCGCGGCAGTGGGCGTGGCCATGGTACTGGTGCTACTGGTCGCTATTCCACTATTGGTCCACAGCACCAAACTGGGTGGTTCTGGAGGTGGAGGTACGCATTATGAGATGCTTGGAAGCTGTAAGATGGTCTGTGACTCTTTAACGCCGACCAATGAACTAACACCGGTTTCGCCGCCTCCTCACGACATACCTGGACGCAGAGGGGGAGGCAAGTCAGGTTTTCGCGGAAACCCAGGCCCACCAGGCCCACGTGGGCCACCTGGAGAACCAGGAAAACCAGGTCCGCCTGGACCCCCAGGTCCAGGCCCGGGGGGATACGTCCCATCGTTCTACAGCCCCAAAATAGCCTTCTATGCTGGTCTGCGCAAACAGCATGAGGGGAGCGAAGTACTCAAGTTTGATGATGTGGTGACAAATGTAGGGAATTACTATGAGCCTACCACAGGCAAATTCACCTGCCCTCTTCCTGGAATCTACTTCTTCACCTATCACGTGCTCATGAGGGGAGGAGATGGAACTAGCATGTGGGCCGACCTCAAGAAGAATGGACAGGTAGGAGATGTCTCTCTCTCTCTCTCTCTCTCTCTCTCTCTCTCTCTCTCTCTCTCTCTCTCTCTCTCTCTCTCTCTGTGTGTATGAACACAAGGAATGTGTGCCATTTAGAGCTTATTTGAGGATGCCTTTTAAATTCCAGTTCAACTCCTGAATCAGACTTTGGCTTGACAAACCCTGTTTCAAAGTTTAAAAAAAAGGTCTACAGAGAGATAGAATAATAGATAGTTAGAATGATAGATGGAATGACAGAATGATATTTAGACAGGCAGACGGATGTATTGCCATAAACTGAATTACATAATCAGACCCTGTGTTGAATTATAATCCAGTTAATTCCTCTTCCTGTCATTCCAATTTAAGTTTCTGTGGGCAATGACCAATTCAAATTCAAATTCCAACTTGTGTATAAAGAGACCAAATTCTTAGTGTTGCATATCCCTGGTGAAAACAGCATTTGGATTCACTCTACCCAAAGGTAGAGTTTGCTAACTAAGTTTTTAGAGGCGCTTTAACTAGACAAAGGTCAGACGTGAATGAACTGTATTAAAAACAAGAGTCTGATTTGACTGAAATATCAAACAAATATTAGATTCACCGAGGTAGGGATTAAGGAATACGTTTAACATTCAAATAGGATCCAGTAAGGCAGCTGCTCAATTATTCAGCAGTCATTTTGTCTGTCTATCACTTGTAGCCTTACTGAAGATACCTACAGTGGGAAAAAGGACAAAGCAAACATTAAACAATTAAAATGTTCAGTTTTATAAGAAAATGAAGACTTACAAAGAGCATAACATATCAAAGCATATCAAATGGGTTCAAATGTGATTTGAGATGTGCCTTTTATTGAGAAGTCAATTTGGGTCTGTTTAACAGAGCTTTTAAATGAATACATTTTGCATAGTCAGAAACAACATTAGGTTAACAGTTTCTAATGAAAAAAGGACATTCATAACGCACAAACAAGCAAACACTGTCTCTTTGTCTCTCTCCGGAGTGGAACGGAATGCAACAGCTGGAGACAGTCCTCACAGGACCCGTGGATTTAGAATAAATGGAAAAAGTGAGGGGAGAAAAAACCTCTCCATCTGGTGAAACATGACACGGATCTGGGATTCAGGCTCTCTCAACTCAGCCGCTCAGTTTTGATTTTTAGTAGTGGAAAAGAAAGCGGGGATTATCCAAGAGATATAAAAAAAATTCCCTTGGCAACACTTGTTTACATACACACTGTGTCTCTTTCTTTCTCGCACACACACATGGTTTTGTGACAGATATATCAGACAGGAAGTGATGAAAACCCTTTAATGAGTCTGTAGCAACCTGTCAGTTCCCTTCAACACATAGCCATTAACATGACATAACACCTGCCATCAATGCCCCATGTCTGTTCATCATATATAATCCAGAACAAAAGAAAATGAATCCACAACTGGTATCTGTGAAATAAGAGGTGGAACTGGTTATTTTCAAAAGCATATGAGCCATCTCAGCTAAATATATTGATTCAAATGCACACGCTCTGCATGTAAAGCCAATCTCAGAATCACATTTTAAGCCAGTGAATTCTTTTTTTTTTTTAAACTGATGAAAATATATATTTTTTTACATTGGTCCAATAGAATCAACAGTAAAACGAAAAACCACCTCTGCACTAAACATCAAATTAGTGTTTATCATACTGTAAAAATGTTTTGTTAGGTAACCTTAATGCATTCCAGAAAACATCTAAATTAACTGGTTAAATTTACATAAAAAAATATTACATTAATATGACTAAATAAATCAAAATTCATTGGTTAACCAATTAAAATATTTGTTTCTGTTCAGATGGAAATCTCAATGGAAAAACTGATTTTACTTGTTTAATTTAGTTGACTGTTATAGCAGATCAAGTGACCTGAATTGACTTTATTGAACAATAGCAACATTAATACAGTATCAAATTTGTTAAATCTGTTATGGACTGATAAAACAGTCTATCTGTTACATGACATAGAGGAGCAGATTGTCTCTGCCACTCATATAAAACCTTTTATTGCTGAATATACAATAGCAGTTGTGCTGTGGCCCATAACCAGGCTTGGGGATTCAACACAGCCTCCATTAAGTGGAGGACAAGATGCAGAAAATGAGAAGATGAGGAAAGTAAGCTTAGGCAGTGTATGGCATGCATGTTGTATTGCATATATTGTCATTCCAGTGATCTCCTCTTGTGTTAAATCATTCATGTCTTTAAGATGAGATTCCCTCTTTTCCACCTGGGCCACACAAACACACACACACACACACAGCCACACTCTGCCACTCAGCCAATCTCTGCCCTTCGATTAATTATCTCTCCCCTTAGCTAAATTATTTAACCCATCTCAAGGTCCTCTCAAAGTATTCTCATAAACATACACAACCGCACCACGTTTGGGTTGCTCTTAAAGGGATAGTTCACCCAAAAATGAATTTTATAGTTTGAATAAATAGTTTAAATATTATTTCTCACCTAAAACAACAGTGACATGGGCAGGTTTTTCAACACTTTCCACTCCAAAATTAAAATAGTGTCATAATTTAGTCACCATTAAGTCACTAATGTTGCAAATGTACTTTCTTTTGTGGAATACCAAAAAAGATATAAGTGTTTTTTGTCCACACAATTGCCAATCAATGGGGTTCAGTGTTGTTTTGGGCCTCACTGACTTTCATTGCTTTGACAAAAAATATGTTTTTGTTCCACAGAGGAAAGAAAGCCATATAAGTTTTGAATGACAGAATTTTCATTTTAGAGTGTAAACTGTTGTAAAACCTGCATGCCCATGTCACTGTTGTTTTAGGTGAAAAACAATATTTACACTATGGGCCCTATTTTAACGATCTGAAACGCAAGTGTCAAAGCGCAAAGCGCAAGTAACTTTGTGGGCGGGTCTTGGCGCTGTTGCTATTTTCCCAGCGGAATAAATAACTCTTGCGCCAGGCGCAAATCTAAAATGGGTTGGTCTGAAGTAGCTTCATTATTCATAGGTGTGGTTTGGGCGTAACGTGAAATAAACCAATCAGAGCGTCATCTCACATTCCCTTTAAGAGCAGACGCGCTTTGCTCTAAAGCGGATTCCTATTATAACGGCGGATTTGCCAGGCGCGCGCCAGGAGCGGTTCACAGCCAAGGAGAGCAACGCTCTCGTCAGGGACGTTGGGGATGGAGAAACCCACCCAAATTAACTTCGGTTAAAAAGGTGTATGATAATTTGGGTAAATGTGTAAGCTAGATGTATGCTTTTATAATAAATTGTCTATCTATCTATCTATCTATCTATCTATCTATCTATCTATCTATCTATCTATCTATCTATCATAATAATGTATGATTTGCAAAAATGAAAACTGCTGCTTCTGTGTAGATGAGAGAATCAAAGTGTATGCGCGTTGTGCACACGCTACATTCATTATGGCCAAGCATGCGCCCTTAAAATAGCATATGAATAACATGCACAACGCGCCACTGACTTTAAACTATTTTTTCCTGGTTAGTGGCGCAATTGTTTTCTAAACCTGCAAAATAGCATGAAGGAACGTTTGCGCCGGAACACGCCTCCTTTTTTGCGCTGAACCGCCCAGGGAGCGCAAGTTCATTCCCTAGTTTAGCGACGTGCTTCTGTGGAGGGAAAAGCGCGCTTTGCGCGGGTGCAAAATAGGAATGATACATGCGTCAGTGTACAAAGTCAATTGCGCTGGGTGCAAGATAGGGCCCAATATGTATTATAACTATTTTAAAATGAAATAGCAAATGAAAAAAGGAGAAATCTAAAAGTGTGAGCCCACCCAGATGAGGAGGGCGTGCGATGGGAGGTGGAAAGATGGTGTGGGATGATAGAGAGATGAACGGAGGAGAGGAAGATGGATGGCTAATCAGAGGAGAGCCGACAGAGAGGTCGGGAGAAAGTGTTACTGCGAGGCCAGAGACACAGACAGCATCAGATCAGTGTAAGTAAGATAGATGAGCAAAACGACAGAAAGTGTGAGCGCGTGTGAGAGAGAGAGAACGAGAAATGACTACTGACCTCATTGCAGGTCATACACTTGCACAAGCTGCTACTACAAACATAGTCTATGAACTTCTATCTAAAACAAGTAGATTCTAACGCACTTTGAGACAAGCAAAAATCTGCGGCCTGTAACTGCAGCGAGATCATGGCGGTTAGTTTTATTTTTAGAGAACTGAATATTAATTTATTTATGAAATGCCACTTATTAGTTGAAGTTTGGCTCCTCATGGCAGGAATAGATTGCATGGGGCTGAATAAGAAACGAAAACAGCATCATGAGGGGTGCAGCAGGGAGCTCAACATCCACAAATTAATGTCACTCAAGCAGAATACCCAGCCAATTTGCTTCTCATTACAAATTCTATTAATTAAATCAGTAATTGATTCTTGGCTATGTAAACATGTCTCTTCTCATCCCACAGTATGACTATCATTATACTTCAGGTTCAGCTTTAGCACTTCACCTCCCTGCCACTTTTGAAAACCTCTCTTTCTCTCTCTGTGGTCTCGTCAGAGTAGCGCAGCACTAATTACGGTGTGATGCAGAGAAATTGTTAGAAAAGCCTCAAACATCCTGTCAATTACACAGCAGCTAATGAGTTTACATCCTCCAATTAATTAATTAATACAGTTAATGAGGTAATCCCACAGTACCTTGACAGGCTTTTGCAGCTGTTGCAATAGCACTTGTACACCCGTTTTCCCTGAATGTTTGCACTTTCTCTGCCTCTGTTTTCTTCTTTCATATCTCTATCTCTCATTTCCTGTGCTTTCGCTGCCCTTTGAATGGCCAAAGGTCGGTCTTAAAAAAACTATGAGATTAACTTAAGTGTGTGTTTATAAAAGGCCCATTCAGGAGAGAACATACTGTACAAAACACACATGTACATGAACCTGCTGCTGCACGGCATTATTCTCAAGAACAGCCCTTTTTACCCGTTTTTTACCAAGGACATATACTGAGAGAAGCACACTTGAAGCATTTAACCTTGAAGCAGGATGGGGAAACGAGAAGGACAGGACAAAAGAATTATGAGATTCTGCTTGGAAATTATTGTAAATTTGTTTGGGCTGTTTAGGAGGAAACAATTTCATACTTATATTGGCTCATTAAATTTGTTCTTTTCATTCATTTCTTGTTTTATCTCATGGATGTAGCAGTGTCACAGCTGGTTGGCAATCCAACAAAGACCGTTTGCACAAAGACTTGCACATATTGTCTGATAACATAAGAGATGGAAAAGAAGAAAGACCCTTAAAACTGAATGTATTCTTCATATCCACTTTTGATTGTCACAAAACTGGTCTTTCTCAGTTCCCCTGTATTTCATTTTATGAATTTGTAAAATGAAAAACACTTGCATCAGAAAAGCTAAATCAGTCATATTAGCCTATTAAATGTTACTCAGAAACAGGGGATTTGTATGAATACAAAATTACAGGAGATAAATGGTTCATTCATGAATTCATAAATCACAATGTTAACCTTTAGCAACATAACATGATATATTCTGAGGTTACACACTGTTACGTTACATGCCCTCTATTTGAGAGGACTGACATTCTAAAATATTAATTAGTAGTAGTAGTATTATTATAATTATCATTATTGATAAGAAATTTACTTAGTCATGAAACTTTATGAATATTATATACAGCATAGCTTAGTACACAGGTATTTTTTTTATTATTATTTTTTTTTTACAGAAATGCCTTAAATACATTTTTGTACTTTTATGAATTGCCAAACAAATACAATCCAAAGTAAAATATTTTAAAACAAATAAACTCTTGAAAAAAGAAAATAGATTGAAAAGTAGCTGTAGGCATGTGTCATGTTTATTTTATTGGCTTTCATGAAAGTCAAGTAAAATAAATTACATTCACAACCAAATAAAATAAATTAAGTTCACAACAAATGCGTTCTGTGTAGTCTATTACTTTCACTTCTTGCAATTGGTTGTTTTATTTGGCTCTTGAATTTATTTAACGAATAGCCTATGTTTACATTATCATCACTCTTTTCTGTCAGAAGCTGTATAGTTTAAACCGAAGACCTGCTATTTAATCTGATAACGGGTCCTTGAAATCACTGGGGGAAAACAACACAATGTAAATTTAATAAAACACAACGTCCATATCGTTTAGACAGTACCAGCTAGCTATAGGCCTATCTATTTCGCACACACACTCGTGCGCGCGCACACACCCAGTTAATAGTTAGTGACTCCATTTGACCGGTGGTCGGTGCGAAGCTCCGTTTATTGTGATACAGTGGAGTTATTGAGGAGTGGGTCCCATTAGGAGCAACAGCCGAGCCACAGCGCCGGGCAATTACCGATCCAGCGAGGCCCCGACGCAGACCCAGGCCTCCCGCGGGACCTGCCACCTCGCGCCGTTAATCAATCCGATTTAGACTGGACAGGGACACGCGCCAACACGAGACGCTCAGTGGAGACACGCGCGTGACCTGCATTTTATTACGATTCCCGTAGAAAAAGATGGATAGATGGTGCAAGGAATGAACAGATACGGGGGAAGAGGTGGAGGGAAAAGAAAGATGAGGGGGAAGACAGGGATAATTAATGAGTAGATGTGAGAAGAATTAAGCATAAATTCAAGAAATGTCGATCACTTGAAGACGCGACTGAAATGCATTTGAAAAGCATTCTTCAAAAGTACAAAGTATTATACTCTAGAATTAAAAAGATAAATATTTTATAGATTGTTTTATGGTAGCAGAGCTTGATAGTGAGAAGTAGCCTATAGGCTAGATTAATCTGAATTATACTCATTAATTATACATATGAATGGAAATATTAATAAAGCTTTGGTTCTTCTACTAAGATCATGCATTAATTAGCAGTGCAAAAATTAGGCGATGTTTGAAGCTTTAGGCATTAATCAGTGTTTTGACATGAATGGTTTAAGACAAATGTGTTGATTTTAATGTTGACCTTTAAAAAATAATGACCTGTTAGTGCTTTTGGTTATTCTTTATTTTAAGGTGTACTATAATATCAATTAACCACATGTTGCCTTTACTATGGGGTCAGGGTTAGGATTAGGTTAGTGGCATGTAATTAAGCACAATTAATAGTAATTACAACTACATGTAACATATAACAAAGACACTGAAATGAAGTGTTACTGTGCTTTTTTTATAGGCTACTCCTCCCTGCTTTCCCTTCAACCACTTGAGTGTTTTTCTCTTAGCATATATATAGGGACTATAGCAACTAGTTACATTGTACTTATTCCAAAAAGTACTGAGTAATATTAATTAACTACATGTACAATAGAGTTAGGGTTAGGGTTTGGTTTAGTTACTTGTAATTACACATAATTTACTGTTATTACTATAGTAAGTACATGTAGTAATGTGTAATTATGTCACCTTAAAATAAAGTGTTACCACAAATAAAATTACATGAGTTTAACAATTTAACAAATGTGTACATTTGTGAATGACTGAAGACCTCAGTATTTAACAGCCTTTCCAATAAATTACACACCACACACATACAAAATGCAGATCAATAAGCCTTATTCCCTTGGCCTGTCTTGGTCTTTTGTTCCCTCTGTATATCCTACTTAGGGAGGAGATGAAAAATCATAAGACAGGAGGGAAAGAGAGATAGAGAGAAAGACAGACTGTTTTTTTATACAGTGAGGAAAATAAGTATTTGAACACCCTGCTATTTTGCAAGTTCTCCCACTTAGAAATCATGGAGGGGTCTGAAATTGTCATTGTAGGTGCATGTCCACTGTGAGAGACATCATCTAAAAAAAAAAATCCAGAAATCACAATGTATGATTTTTTGTAACTATTTATTTGTATGATACAGCTGCAAATAAGTATTTGAACACCTGAGAAAATCAATGTTAATATTTGGTACAGTAGCCTTTGTTTGCAATTACAGAGGTCAAACGTTTCCTGTAGTTTTTCACCAGGTTTGCACACACTGCAGGAGGGATTTTGGCCCACTCCTCCACACAGATCTTCTCTAGATCAGTCAGGTTTCTGGGCTGTCGCTGAGAAACACGGAGTTTGAGCTCCTTCCAAAGATTCTCTATTGGGTTTAGGTCTGGAGACTGGCTAGGCCACGCCAGAACCTTGATATGCTTCTTACAGAGCCACTCCTTGGTTATCCTGGCTGTGTGCTTCGGGTCATTGTCATGTTGGAAGACCCAGCCTCGATCCATCTTCAATGCTCTAACTGAGGGAAGGAGGTTGTTCCCCAAAATCTCGCAATACATGGCCCCGGTCATCCTCTCCTTAATACAGTGCAGTCGCCCTGTCCCATGTGCAGAAAAACACCCCCAAAGCATGATGCTACCACCCCCATGCTTCACAGTAGGGATGGTGTTCTTGGGATGGTACTCATCATTCTTCTTCCTCCAAACACGTTTAGTGGAATTATGACCAAAAAGTTCTATTTTGGTCTCATCTGACCACATGACTTTCTCCCATGACTCCTCTGGATCATCCAAATGGTCATTGGCAAACTTAAGACGGGCCTTGACATGGGCTGGTTTAAGCAGGGGAACCTTCCGTGCCATGCATGATTTCAAACCATGACGTCTTAGTGTATTACCAACAGTAACCTTGGAAACGGTGGTCCCAGCTCTTTTCAGGTCATTGACCAGCTCCTCCCATGTAGTTCTGGGCTGATTTCTCACCTTTCTTAGGATCATTGAGACCCCACGAGGTGAGATCTTGCATGGAGCCCCAGTCCGAGGGAGATTGACAGTCATGTTTAGCTTCTTCCATTTTCTAATGATTGCTCCAACAGTGGACCTTTTTTCACCAAGCTGCTTGGCAATTTCCCCGTAGCCCTTTCCAGCCTTGTGGAGGTGTACAATTTTGTCTCTAGTGTCTTTGGACAGCTCTTTGGTCTTGGCCATGTTAGTAGTTGGATTCTTACTGATTGTATGGGGTGGACAGGTGTCTTTATGCAGCTAACGACCTCAAACAGGTGCATCTAATTTAGGATAATAAATGGAGTGGAGGTGGACATTTTAAAGGCAGACTAACAGGTCTTTGAGGGTCAGAATTCTAGCTGATAGACAGGTGTTCAAATACTTATTTGCAGCTGTATCATACAAATAAATAGTTAAAAAATCATACATTGTGATTTCTGGATTTTTTTTTTCCGATTATGTCTCTCACAGTGGACATGCACCTACGATGACAATTTCAGACCCCTCCATGATTTCTAAGTGGGAGAACTTGCAAAATAGCAGGGTGTTCAAATACTTATTTTCCTCACTGTATATATATATAATTTATTTATTTATTTTTATTGTATAGTGTTATGAATGCTTTGGCAATGTAAAGATTTCTTTCTCCATGCCAATAAAGCTATTTTTAAGCAATTTTTTTTATAAAGCTAATCTTGACTCTTTTGAAAGAGTGCCATGTTTACAGAGAGATTAAAGGATTTAAAGGGGAAGTTGTGGACTGCTGTGATATTATAAAGTTAAAGCTTTAGAGCTTAAATGCAAATAACATAAATGCACTCCATAGGACAACACAACATTTATTTCCATCAAAAGGTGCATACATTTTTGGTCAAGATCTTGTATTGACAATGCAAAAGTCCAGCACTCTGTAAAATCTACTCCAGCACATCCCAAAGACTTTCAATGAATTTAAGGTCTGGACTCACAGGTGCCAATTCATGTGTGAAGATGATTCTTCCTGCTCCCTCCCAACCATTCTTTCACAATATGAGCCTGATGAATCTTGATGTTGTCATCCTGGAATATGGCCATGATGTGTCTTCCTATACGGTTGTTTAAGAAATGAAAAGCTACACACTCCATCAATTAGGATTAGAAGAACTGTTGCCACATGCTATGGACATAATAATCACTGCAATAATGATCCAATATAGACTCTTAAGCGTTTGCCTATTTAAATCTAAACAGGATTTATTTTGTTGTTGTGTTATTTTGTCGTCCTGATTATTGTTCCTTTTATCCAACATTAAAACCATTATTCTCTCTCTCTTTCTGTCTTTCAGGTGAGGGCCAGTGCGATCGCTCAGGACGCAGATCAGAATTATGACTACGCCTCTAACAGTGTGATCCTGCATTTAGATGTGGGAGATGAGGTCTGTGTGCAGCTGGATGGTGGAAAAGTACATGGAGGAAACACCAACAAATATAGCACATTCAGCGGCTTTCTCATCTACCCTGACTAACAAACATACAAAAACACAAATACAATATCACATATTTAACTCCCTCACATCAGACTGATTGATAAACTAAAACATTTGATTCATGTGATACAACACTTGATATAACATCAAGAGGAAACATTGTAAAATTAACTTTAAAGCTGAAAGTATACTTTCCGATTATAGCTATAAAGTCATCAGCATTGACAATTTAATTTAATTCTAGGGAAAACAGTATTTTCAATGAGGGAAAAAAAAGGCCGGGAATTGATTTTATCCACCGGCAGTTGATTGGATTGTAAAAAGTGGTCTCTCTGTGACAGGTGTACAATCTAAAGATGATAAACAGCTTACTAAATATAATTTAATTCAATGAATTATAACAACATGCATTCTCTGAAAACAAATCTTAATAGTTGAGAACTTTTTACTTCTTCATTGTAACCAATTCATGAACCATATACAGCCAAAAAATGGTTCTGAAAAGAAAATATTACTTTTCTCATTTCGCAAGCTAGAGCAAGTTATGTTTTAATGAAAGATTACGTAGACAAACATGTTTTTTCTTTGGAATATATTGTACACCGATGAATCGATCACTAAAACACCATGAATGTGTATTAAAAAAGTAAACCGGGGTCAGCTTCGAAACATTGCTAACAGTCCTCTTGATGGTGTATTTACTACTTTTTAATTTATTTTTTAACTTGAAAAAGACTGGGGCTTAATTGTTTTATTTTGAGCCCACCAATGGTGAACAGTATGTTTATTAAGTTGATATTTTTATTTTAGATAATGTTATGCTGCAAAATGCCTTTTAAAATCTTGTGTGCAAAGCTCATCCAGATCCATATAGCATTAGGCTGAAAAAAAGAAAACTACCTTTAAGGATTACCTAATTATTTTTGTTGCACTTTATGAGATCTCCATCCTCTGCATCATGTGTATGTGTGTGTGTAACTTGGAAAAAGTTATATGCATTCCATGGCATGGAAACTGTATGTTTTTAACCTCTATGTCTACTAAGTATGTACACAGTGTTTATACTGGAGAAATTTTGAGACTATTGTGAAATTATAGATATATAGATATATATATATATCAATTACTCACTTTCTGTATAGTGGCACAAACCTCCTGTAGGATCAGTTGTTAGTAAACATTTACAGTAAAAGTGACCTGATCCGTGTGTGTGTGTGTGTGTGTGCGTGCACATGTATCGGCAATTTAAGGTTTTAAGTGTGTCCATATCAATAAAAAGTGTTTGAAATTTGCTTCTAAATATTTTACTTGTAGATTGATTGCTGTTGTAAAGCCTTGCTGTTGTGTAATTTATCATTATTGCAGACTTTTATTCTGGCATGTTAAAGAGTACATGCTGTAAATAAAAAATGAACACTTTCGCGTCTTTATTTTCTGAGTATAACACACATTAAATTGCCAACTAATTGCCTTCCATTTTTAATTAAAGCTGGACATTTGATGATCTAATTAATTTCATTTGAGTTTGTGTATTTGTACTGAATGCCAGGAAAGCCACTTCACTAACCAACACATAATCAATAAATGTCTCCCCCAATTTGAAACTGAGCTCCTAATACTCCTATAAAAAGAACATGTAAGGTTGAAATACAGTTAAAATAGATTTAAATCGCAAACAAAATTAGCTTTCTTTCCATCTCTCGCACACAAAACACCACTATTTAGTGAGGAAGCCACTGACAGTGTTGATTACTATTCACCACCCAGACACAGACACTTTTCCTTGGTAATGAGGGGAGATAGATGGCTGGGCATCCTTTGAAGGACAATAGTAAAAAGGTCAAAGAGATGTTGGCTAGACAGCAACACCAACACTCTCTGAAATTATGATGACTCTGGCAGAAACATGGTTAGGAGGAAGAAAGTTTCACTGTTTGTCAATCTACACTGACATTGCAGGTCTCTACAGCTCAAATTTATTGTGTAAGCAAGGCCTCACAATCACAGTTTAAAATATAATTTGAAAAAGCACTGAAGGGTGAAAGATTCTCACAAACTTATCCTGTTGTCTACATAGACATGAACATGAAAACTTATCCATCGATAGACAATCAGACTGACAGACAGACAGACAGACAGACAGACAGACAGACAGAAAGAAAGAAAGAAAGAAAGAAAGACAGACAGACAGACAGACAGACAGACAGACCGACCGACACAGACAGACAGACAGACAGACAGACAGATAGATAGATAGATAGATAGATAGATAGATAGATAGATAGATAGATAGATAGATAGATAGATTAGGAAAAGTCAAGAGGTAGGCCTATCATATTGATCAGCATGTTTACTGAGCCATTAAATGGGCAGAACATGAGATTAAAGTTGCCAGGTAAGTTTACTTACCGAACCACCAGCACAAAGCAAACCAAACGCAGCACTGACAACTTTACTTTAGACAGCAACGACACCTATTGGATACTTTTAGGTATTGCTAATTGAAGACTGAACTTGAACTTGAAAAGTTCGAGATGGTCAAGTGCATACAGTTTAACAACATCGTAAGTTATTGCATGTATGGGATGTTGACAGACAAAATTTCATTCCTGCTCATTATCACTAGCCATTCAAAATGACTTGCTGTTTACTGGTGCGTGGTATGTAGCCTAGACTGTTATTGAGCGTTAAAAAATCAAGTGATTTGGGTGATTTGCCTTTACATTTTTACAGCTTGAGAGAAATATGAGGCTACTTTGAACCAGGTGGTAGAGGGCCATCAAGGTTACTAAAATACGAGGACTACTACAACAATCTATTGTGCAAAGCTCAATGTGGAGATGTGATTCACTATTCGGAGAAGGGGGTTGGGATACAGGGAAGTCACTGGTCCCCTTTGTCCGCCATTTTGGCTCAAGTGTTCTCAAAGCTCCAAGAGAAGCGTAAACCTAGAATTTGAGCCAGTATGGGGGTCGTTTCATAGTCATTGACTCTAGCAAAATAACAAATGACCGCCAGGGGGCGGTGGGTGGCAAAACTTTGGAGCAGACAAAGATGGCGGTACGGAAGAAAGACGGCGGCCCGAATGTAAAATATTTCGAAGCGTCTGATACCGTCTCGCAGTTCGACAATGTCCGGGTTTGGCTGGGCAAGAATTATAAAAAGGTACCATTCGTTTATTTGTAACCAGCACGAACGGTCATTGAGTTATTTGTGCAGGAAAGGATAGACTCGATGCGGGTAGTCAGAAAGGAGAGGGGAGGGCAGGAAAGGAGATGGAGAGAAATCCAGCTGTTTAAAATCCACAGTCTGACCCGTCTCAGACAATAGAAGATGCTGCATGCGCGTCTTGAGAAAAGTCTTAAGACGTACCCAATAATCGGCTTCTTCTTCAATATCTGATGTCGTTTCTACATCTCTGGCTAGTCATTAGACCTTCTCTAATAGGTTTTAATGAATGGCCTTTCTCTTTTATTCAAGAAGGGCCAGCTCGTGTAACGGGGCTGCGGTATTGGCAGCGCAAGTGCGTGAATCCAGATGTGCAGCCAAATCTCGCGCGCTGTGCTTATAAAAAGCAGCAATGTGATACAGACGATGAGAAATTCACACTCGGATGTGAAGAATATTTCTCTGTATAATTTGCACTTGGAAATTACTTGATACGATAAAACAATGTGTGGAATTCGACAATAGGTTGCAACGAAATCTAATTTCCCGCTAACGAAACACCTCAGTTGCATGAAATTGTTAATGTGAATTATATTATCAGCATTAAATTTGAGTGAAAGTTTGAATTAACATGAATTTGAGCCCCACAGTATACGTAATACAATGTAATGATTGCAACGGTCACAAAAATGAACACAAATATAATTCTGATAAATCAGAATGGCCAAATAATGAATGATTAATCTGCCTGGTTGATGTATTGCTCTGTGACTAATCCTTATGTATGTTCATTTTATTATGGTGTCTAGCTCCTTAAACTTTCTGTGGTTCTTTCTAGTATATTCAAGCAGAGCCCCCCACCAATAAATCTTTGTCGAGTCTGGTGGTTCAACTGCTTCAGTTTCAGGAGGAAGTGTTTGGCCGACATGTCAGCAACCCTCCCCTTACTAAACTACCGGTACTCACACAAGCCTTCTTTCATAACAGTATTGAGTTGAATGCATTAAAGTAATCAGTGCACCATGTAGATTTCTGATGATGCTCTCCTCTCTCCCGTAGATGAAGTGTTTTTTGGATTTCAAATCTGGAGGAGCCCTGTGTCATATTCTGGCTGCTGCATACAAGTTTAAGAGTGATCAAGGATGGTAATGATCCTCTGTCTCCCTCTCTTTCTTTCACTCTTCTTTATTATTTAATTGACACTATAATTATGTAAATTAAATGTAAATTAATTATGAAAATGAAAAATTATATTTTTGGTTTATATATTTATATTTATATACACACTGCTGAGCCAAAACATTATGACATCGTTGATCATCTCCTAAGAAGGCCACATATTAAGGTCTGGGTAGATTAGATGGTAAGCAAACAATCAGTTCTCATACTCAACATGTTGGGCAGGAATAAAGATCTGAGCGACTTTGACAAGCTAGGGCCTAATTGTTATGGCAAGGCAACTGGGTCAGAGTATCCCTGAAATCCCTATTCCTGGCTTGTGTGTTGCTCCCAGTCAGCAGTGGTTCGAAAGCTCAAACCTTTGACAGGGTGTTGGGTGCCCAAGGCTCATCGATGCATGAGGGCAACGAAGGCTATCCCGTCTGATCCGAGCCAACAGAAGGACTACTGTGGTACAAGTCACACAAAATATGAATTATGGCTATGGGAGGAATGTGTCACAATGCACAGTGTATTGCAGACCAATCAGAGTCACTATAATAACCCCTGTCCACCGGTGAAAACGCCTACAATAGGCACGCAAGCGTCGGACCTGGACTGAGCAGTGGAAGAAGGTTGACTGGTCCGATGGGTCCTGTGTTCTTTTACAACCTGTAGACGGCTGTGTACTTGTGTGCCGTTAACCTAGGGAAGTGATGGCACCAAGATGCACTGTGGGACAATAGTAAGCCAGTGGGGGGAGTGTGATGCTCTGGGCAATGTTTTACTGGGAAACCCTAGGTCCGGCCATTAATGTGGATACAAATTTGACACATGCCACCGACTTAAACATTGTTGCAGACCAGGTACACCCCTTCTTGACAATGGTGTTCCCTGGTGGAAGTGACCTCTTTCAGCAGGATAAAGCACCCTGCCACACTGCACCCATTGGTCAGGAATGGTTTGAGGAACATGATGAAGAGATGATGTAAGTGTTGCCCAGGCCTCAAAATTCCCCAGATCTTAATCCAACTGAACATCTGTGGGATGTGCTGGACCAACAAGTTCCATGGTGGCTCCACTTCACAACCTACAGGACTTGAAGGATCTCCTGGTAACGTGTTGGTGACTGAAACCACAGAGCACCTTCAGGGGTCTTGTAGAATCCATGCCTTAGCGGGTCGGCTCTGTTTTGGCAGCATACAGAGGACCAACAGCATATTAGGCAGGTGGTTATAATGTTTTGGCTCATTGGTATAAATATATATATATATAAATAAATCAAGTCCAGTCAAATTTATTTGTATAGCACTTTTATAATGTCTATAATGCCTTAATACTTTACCATAGAGCAAGTTTAGAAATGTCAGTACTATTATTATTATAATTATTATTCCAATTTGTTTTTTAAAAAATCAACAAAATATTTTAGATTTTTATTTTAGGATGATTGTAAAAATGTTTTTCCATGAGACACCATCCTCAGCCACTTATATAGGTTATAGGTAGGATGTAATGTAAAATATATTCATTATGTGGACTACTTAAGAATCTATTAATTTAACATGTATGTTTGCCACTTATTTGAGTGGCTTAATCAGTTGTTGTATAATTTCTCTGACACTTAACCTTATGACACACTCACCAAGAGAGTCGTGATTCGCCTCCATCGTGGTGTCAATTGGTCCTTATGCTCCTGAATAGATTCTGCATGACATTTTTATGTTGCTGCATTTCAACTTTCTATTAGTGTAGTAACCCTGTGGTGTTAAAGTACTTACCAGTGAGACATAAAGTGCCACTTCAATGATTACGGATCAAAAACCTAATTCATACTCATTAGCTGTTCACTTTTGTATTCATCAGGAGGAGATTTGATTTCCAGAACCCTTCAAGAATGGACCGCAATGTTGAAATGTTCATGACTATAGAGAAATCTTTGGTACAGGTGTGTATCAAACGCACAATTTCACACACACAGTCATCCAGTCAGATGAACATTTATTTGCAGTCATCAAATGGTTGGATTTATTAGTATGTGCATATGTGAGACTGAATAATGTGTTTTTTCCTTTGTAGAATAACTGTTTGTCCCGACCTGTGATTTACCTGAGTTCAGAGATCGAGCCCAAGCTACTGGGAAAACTGAAGGACATCATCAAACGACACCAGGTACTTCCAAAAACCATTCGTTTTAGTTGTTACAAAGGCCATCTAGTTATGGCTGGATAATGTGTTTTTAAAAAGTATATTTATTTTGTTCATTTATTCATTTCAGGTTTTTTTTATATTTTTTTTAGCTTTTTATAATATTCAATATGAGTCTCATATAGATAAGAAACATATTGATATCACATCAGACATAGAGAGAGATGTGCGATTACTTGCATCTAAGCAGCATCTCTCTACTAGCATAGAAGCTGTAAGTTTAATAACTTCAAAAACAGTGACATTACAACCTCCTTGTTGAGTAATAAAATGTAGCAATTCAGTTGCGAAGTTAACTTATTAATAAAAGTTACGGGGAAGCATTGACAACAACTTTTTATGTGTGCACACGCACGCAGCACGATCTCCGATCTCTTTGGTGTGTGTGCTTCAGTGAGATCAGTGCATTCATCTAGAACGGTGACATCTTATTTGACATGTATATGTTTGTGTTTTAGGGGTCTGTGACTGAAGATAAGCTTTCTAGCTCACATGTAGTGGTGCCTATTCCTGCTAGTCTGGAGGACGGTACGTTCTGCTGTGTGTTGTTCATAGTGTAAAAATATACATTCACAGTTCACACACATGTGTAGGGTACTATGTGTAGGGTACAATGGGGCTAAACACCCCCCTAGGGTAAAATGTTCCTCTTGTTTTCTCCCAAAATTCATTAAATTTGTCAATTTGTCAAGGCTTTTAGCCCCTTTGTACCCCTCCATTTAAAAAGAAGAATGGTTTTCTGCAGTAATATTGTAATTGGTATGTGTGTGGTTTTCAGAAGAGTGGGTCCGTCCTGTAATGAAGAGAGACAAACAGATGCTGCTACACTGGGGCTACTGGCCTGATAGGTGAACACACACACACACACACACACACACACACACACACACACAGTTCAGGTGTGTATATGAATGCAGGATTAATGTGCTGTGTTCATGATGCAGTTATGACACATGGATCTCAGCCAGTGAGGTGGAGGCTGCTGTGGAGGATCCGCCCACTGCTGAGAAGCCCAGGAAGGTTAGAACCCCCCCCTTACCTCTCTCCATCTGTCTCCAGTCCTTTACCTCTCTTTTTCTTTGTCTCTTTTGTTTTGCACATGCTCTCTCTGCCTTTCATGTTTTTTCATAAAACCACTGATTAGCTGATGGTTATCTGAGAAATCCAGCCATTTATCACCTGTGTTTGTGTGTGTAGGTTCATGCCAAGTGGATTCTGGACCTGGATCAGTTTAATGAGTGGATGAATGAGGAAGACTATGAGGTGGGAGAGGGAGGACCGAGGAGGAAGAGGATTTCAGCGAAGACTCTCACAGATGAAGTGAGCACTCCAGATGAAAGGAGGGATAAAAAACCCAGCAGTGCCAAAAAGAGGAAACGCTCCCCGTCTCCATCTCCTACCCCTCCACCACAGGAAAGCAAGAAGAAAAACACCAAGAAAGGGTATTTTTTTATACGGAATCTTAAACCATTGATTCTCATGAAACAGTGATATTTGTTTTAGAGAATTTCAGAAATGTATTTATTATTTAAATGTATGAATTATATGAAATCTTATTTTCACATCACAGGCCCAAAGTACCAGGGCCGTATCCACCATAGGAGGAAGTGTCTGCCCTTAATATTCAGATTAGTGGCTAACAAATATGGGGATTTCAATGGATTCCTAAACTCTTATCCCTATATAAATTTAAATATCTTTAAACACAATTTTCAAGACATGTTACATACAGAATATTTTGAAACCATGATAAAATATTGAGAAGAAATGATTTCAGAGATAAAAACGGGGCATCTAAATCACAATTCAGCATTATGTCAGAAAATGCATGAAGCATTTAAAAATACTAAAAGCATGATATTTTAATTTCAATAAAAGTGAAATACTGGAAGAATTTAAGTTTGTGTGCCAAATAATGTTTGGCATTACACACAAAATAGATTTACCTCTATCAAATAATGTATTTAAGATCTGCCATGTTATTTCTTGAAATCAATGAATGCACTGGAAATGTAAAGATGACTCTCTGTGTGTCTTTGTACGAACCTGTGTGTGTGTGTGTGTGTGTGTGTGTGTGTGCGTGTGTTTTTAGACCCACTACACCCTACACTAAGTCCAAAAGAGGACAGAGAGAGGAAGAACAGGAAGATCTGACTAAAGAGTTAGATGAACCCTCACCTGTGCCTGCAGTGGAGGAAGCTACACTACCTAAAACAGGTAAATTCACACACATCTTTTTACCTAACCATTTAGTCTCTATTGTGTGTAATCTTGATATTTGTGTGTGTAGTGACTAAGAAGGATTCAGATTCTACTCCAGTGAAAGGAGGCACTATGACTGACCTGGGTATGTCTCTACAGTAGCTTCTGTCTCTAACACACCTGCCACTCAGACTAACCGAAAGGTGAAGTGTGTCTTTTCTGTGCCATTAATGGCACCAAGTGGAATTGCAAAAATAAAGGATGTCATCCTATGAATGTCTGCTTAAAGCTGTCTTCGCACATTGAGCTGGAATCGGAGGAAGCATTTTAATGACGAGCACATGAAAAGCACACACTTCAGCTATCTGTGCTAATTAACAATGTATTTTTTTGTACCATAAAGTAAAAGTGTATGTGCAAAATTAATTCAACTCTCAGTTTTTGTTTTCTTCTGCTATCACACCTAGATGAGCAAGAGGATGAATCAATGGAGACTGTAGGAAAGGTATAGCAGCAATT